>NW_026892812.1:0-54804 GCF_033815535.1 Pezoporus flaviventris
TGGGTTCATACCTAAAAGTCCATTTGAATCCAAATTCTCAAGCGGTCTCAGCTGCACAGCAGCACAGTGAGTACAGCACGAACGTTTGGCCTCTGCTCCCACAGCAGAAGAGCCAGGATTGAAAGCTGGTGCTGGACCTGTTCAGCACACAATCCCCTTTACATTGGTGCATCCATCGTTGCTTTCACTGCTCACATTCATACAGGAAAAGCATTTGAATGGAATCAGTCCAGAGGCTGCTCTCTGCTGCGCAGCAACACAGTCAGCACAGAATGAACAGTGGCATCTGCTCACACGGCAGAAGGAGCAGCAGGGAAAGCTAGTGCTCTGCTTCTTCAGCACACAAGCAGCTTTGCAACGGGGTCACCATCATTGCAGTCTCTCCTCGGGTTCCTACCTAAAAGTCCATTTGAATCCAAATTCTCAGGTGGTGTCTCTCAGCTGCCCAGCAGCACAATTAGTACAGCACGAACGTTTGGCCTCTGCTCCCACAGCAGAAGAGCCAGGATTGAAAGCTGGTGCTGGACCTGTTCAGCACACAATCAAATTTACATTGGTGCCTCCATCGTTGCTTTCACTGCTCACTTTCATACAGGAAAAGCATTTGAATGGAATCAGTCCAGAGGCTGCTCTCTGCTGCGCAGCAACACAGTCAGCACAGAATGAAGAGTGGCATCTGCTCACACGGCAGAAGGAGCAGCAGGGAAAGCTAGTGCTCTGCTTCTTCAGCACACAAGCAGCTTTGCAACGGGGTCACCATCATTGCAGTCTCTCCTCGGTTTCCTACCTAAAAGTCCATTTGAATCCAAATTCTCAGGTGGTCTCTCTCAGCTGCCCAGCAGCACAGTTAGTACAGCACGAACGTTGGGCCTCTGCTCCCACAGCAGAAGAGCCAGGATTGAAAGCTGGTGCTTGACCTGTTCAGCACACAATCCCTTTTACATTGGTGCATTCATCGTTGCTTTCACTGCTCACTTTCATACAGGAAAAGCATTTGAATGGAATCAGTCCAGAGGCTGCTCTCTGCTGCGCAGCAACACAGTCAGCACAGAATGAACAGTGGCATCTGCTCAAACGGGTGAAGGAGCAGCAGGGAAAGCTAGTGCTCTGCTTCTTCAGCACACAAGCAGCTTTGCAACGGGGTCACCATCATTGCAGTCTCTCCTCGGGTTCATACCTAAAAGTCCATTTGAATCCAAATTCTCAGGTGGTGTCTCTCAGCTGCCCAGCAGCACAGTTAGTACAGCACGAACGTTTGGCCTCTGCTCCCACAGCAGAAGAGCCAGGATTGAAAGCTGGTGCTGGACCTGTTCAGCACACAATCCCCTTTACATTGGTGCCTCCATCGTTGCTTTCACTGCTCACATTCATACAGGAAAAGCATTTGAATGGAATCAGTCCAGAGGCTGCTCTCTGCTGCGCAGCAACACAGTCAGCACAGAATGAACAGTGGCATCTGCTCACACGGCAGAAGGAGCAGCAGGGAAAGCTAGTGCTCTGCTTCTTCAGCACACAAGCAGCTTTGCAACGGGGTCACCATCATTGCAGTCTCTCCTCGGCTTCATACCTAAAAGTCCATTTGAATCCGAATTCTCAGGTGGTGTCTCTCAGCTGCCCAGCAGCACAGTTAGTACAGCACGAACGTTTGGCCTCTGCTCCCACAGCAGAAGAGCCAGGATTGAAAGCTGGTGCTGGACCTGTTCATCACACAATCCCCTTTACATTGGTGCCTCCATCGTTGCTTTCACTGCTAACACTCATACAGGAAAAGCATTTGAATGGAATCAGTCCAGAGGCTGCTCTCTGCTGCGCAGCAACACAGTCAGCACAGAATGAACAGTGGCATCTGCTCACACGGCAGAAGGAGCAGCAGGGAAAGCTAGTGCTCTGCTTCTTCAGCACACAAGCAGCTTTGCAACGGGGTCACCATCATTGCAGTCTCTCCTCGGGTTCATACCTAAAAGTCCATTTGAATCCAAATACTCAGGTGGTGTCTCTCAGCTGCCGAGCAGCACAGTTAGTACAGCACGAACGTTTGGCTTCTGCTCCCACAGCAGAAGAGCCAGGATTGAAAGCTGGTGCTGGACCTGTTCAGCACACAATCACCTTTACATTGGTGCCTCCATCGTTGCTTTCACTGCTCACATTCATACAGGAAAAGCATTTGAATGGAATCAGTCCAGAGGCTGCTCTCTGCTGCGCAGCAACACAGTCAGCACAGAATGAACAGTGGCATCTGCTCACACGGCAGAAGGAGCAGCAGGGAAAGCTAGTGCTCTGCTTCTTCAGCACACAAGCAGCTTTGCAACGGGGTCACCATCATTGCAGTCTCTCCTCGGTTTCCTACCTAAAAGTCCATTTGAATCCGAATTCTCAGGTGGTGTCGCTCAGCTGCCCAGCAGCACAGTGAGTACAGCACGAACGTTTGGCCTCTGCTCCCACAGCAGAAGAGCCAGGATTGAAAGCTGGTGCTGGACCTGTTCAGCACACAATCCCCTTTACATTGGTGCCTCCATCGTTGCTTTTTAACACTCATACAGGAAAAGCATTTGAATAGAATCCGTCCAGAGCCTGCTCCCTGCTGGCAGCAACACAGCACAGAATGAACAGTGGCATCTGCTCACAAAACACGGCAGAAGGAGCAGCAGGGAAAGCTAGTGCTCTGCTTCTTCAGCACACAAGCAGCTTTGCAACGGGGTCACCATCATTGCAGTCTCTCCTCGGGTTCATACCTAAAAGTCCATTTGAATCCAAATTCTCAGGTGGTGTCTCTCAGCTGCCCAGCAGCACAGTGAGTACAGCACGAACGTTTGGCCTCTGCTCCCACAGCAGAAGAGCCAGGATTGAAAGCTGGTGCTGGACCTGTTCAGCACACAATCCCTTTTACATTGGTGCCTCCATCGTTGCTTTCACTTCTCACATTCATACAGGAAAAGCATTTGAATGGAATCAGTCCAGAGGCTGCTCTCTGCTGCGCAGCAACACAGTCAGCACAGAATGAACAGTGGCATCTGCTCACACGGCAGAAGGAGCAGCAGGGAAAGCTAGTGCTCTGCTTCTTCAGCACACAAGCAGCTTTGCAACGGGGTCACCATCATTGCAGTCTCTCCTCGGGTTCATACCTAAAAGTCCATTTGAATCCAAATTCTCAGGTGGTGTCTCTCAGCTGCCCAGCAGCACAGTTAGTACAGCACGAACGTTTGGCCTCTGCTCCAACTGCAGAAGAGCCAGGATTGAAAGCTGGTGCTGGACCTGTTCAGCTCACAATCCCTTTTACATTGGTGCATTCATCGTTGCTTTCACTGCTCACTTTCATACAGGAAAAGCATTTGAATGGAATCAGTCCAGAGGCTGCTCTCTGCTGCGCAGCAACACAGTCAGCACAGAATGAAGAGTGGCATCTGCTCACACGGCAGAAGGAGCAGCAGGGAAAGCTAATGCTCTGCTTCTTCAGCACACAAGCAGCTTTGCAACGGGGTCACCATCATTGCAGTCTCTCCTCGGGTTCATACCTAAAAGTCCATTTGAATCCGAATTCTCAGGTGGTGTCTCTCAGCTGCCCAGCAGCACAGTTAGTACAGCACGAACGTTTGGCCTCTGCTCCCACAGCAGAAGAGCCAGGATTGAAAGCTGGTGCTGGACCTGTTCAGCACACAATCCCTTTTACATTGGTGCATTCATCGTTGCTTTCACTGCTCACTTTCATACAGGAAAAGCATTTGAATGGAATCAGTCCAGAGCCTGCTCTCTGCTGCGCAGGAACACAGTCAGCACAGAATGAACAGTGGCATCTGCTCACACGCAGAAGGAGCAGCAGGGAAAGCTAGTGCTCTGCTTCTTCAACACAAGCAGCTTTGAAACGGGGTCACGATCATTGAAGTCTCTCCTCGGGTTCATACCTAAAAGTCCATTTGAATCCAAATTCTCAAGCGGTCTCAGCTGCCCAGCAGCACAGTGAGTACAGCACGAACGTTTGGCCTCTGCTCCCACAGCAGAAGAGCCAGGATTGAAAGCGGGTGCTGGACCTGTTCAGCACACAATCCCCTTTACATTTGTGCCATCCATCGTTGCTTTCACTGCTAACACTCGTACAGGAAAAGCATTTGAATGGAATCAGTCCAGAGCCTGCTCCCTGCTGGCAGCAACACAGCACAGAATGAACAGTGGCATCTGCTCACACGGCAGAAGGAGCAGCAGGGAAAGCTAGTGCTCTGCTTCTTCAGCACACAAGCAGCTTTGCAACGGGGTCACCATCATTGCAGTCTCTCCTCGGCTTCATACCTAAAAGTCCATTTGAATCCGAATTCTCAGGTGGTCTCGCTCAGCTGCCCAGCAGCACAGTGAGTACAGCACGAACGTTTGGCCTCTGCTCCCACAGCAGAAGAGCCAGGATTGAAAGCTGGTGCTGGACCTGTTCATCACACCATCCCCTTTACATTGGTGCCTCCATCGTTGCTTTCACTGCTAACACTCATACAGGAAAAGCATTTGAATGGAATCAGTCCAGAGGCTGCTCTCTGCTGCGCAGCAACACAGTCAGCACAGAATGAAGAGTGGCATCTGCTCACACGGCAGAAGGAGCAGCAGGGAAAGCTAGTGCTCTGCTTCTTCAGCACACAAGCAGCTTTGCAACGGGGTCACCATCATTGCAGTCTCTCCTCGGGTTCATACCTAAAAGTCCATTTGAATCCAAATACTCAGGTGGTGTCTCTCAGCTGCCCAGCAGCACAGTTAGTACAGCACGAACGTTTGGCTTCTGCTCCCACAGCAGAAGAGCCAGGATTGAAAGCTGGTGCTGGACCTGTTCAGCTCACAATCCCTTTTACATTGGTGCATTCATCGTTGCTTCACTGCTCACTTTCATACAGGAAAAGCATTTGAATGGAATCAGTCCAGAGGCTGCTCTCTGCTGCGCAGCAACACAGTCAGCACAGAATGAACAGTGGCATCTGCTCACACGGCAGAAGGAGCAGCAGGGAAAGCTAGTGCTCTGCTTCTTCAGCACACAAGCAGCTTTGCAACGGGGTCACCATCATTGCAGTCTCTCCTCGGGTTCATACCTAAAAGTCCATTTGAATCCAAATTCTCAGGTGGTGTCTCTCAGCTGCCCAGCAGCACAGTTAGTACAGCATGAACGTTTGGCCTCTGCTCCCACAGCAGAAGAGCCAGGATTGAAAGCTGGTGCTGGACCTGTTCAGCACACAATCACCTTTACATTGGTGCCTCCATCGTTGCTTTCACTGCTCACATTCATACAGGAAAAGCATTTGAATGGAATCAGTCCAGAGGCTGCTCTCTGCTGCGCAGCAACACAGTCAGCACAGAATGAACAGTGGCATCTGCTCACACGGCAGAAGGAGCAGCAGGGAAAGCTAGTGCTCTGCTTCTTCAGCACACAAGCAGCTTTGCAACGGGGTCACCATCATTGCAGTCTCTCCTCGGGTTCATACCTAAAAGTCCATTTGAATCCGAATTCTCAGGTGGTGTCGCTCAGCTGCCCAGCAGCACAGTGAGTACAGCACGAACGTTTGGCCTCTGCTCCCACAGCAGAAGAGCCAGGATTGAAAGCTGGTGCTGGACCTGTTCAGCACACAATCCCCTTTACATTGGTGCCTCCATCGTTGCTTTCACTGCTAACACTCATACAGGAAAAGCATTTGAATAGAATCCGTCCAGAGCCTGCTCCCTGCTGGCAGCAACACAGTCAGCACAGAATGAACAGTGGCATCTGCTCACACGGCAGAAGGAGCAGCAGGGAAAGCTAGTGCTCTGCTTCTTCAGCACACAAGCAGCTTTGCAACGGGGTCACCATCATTGCAGTCTCTCCTCGGTTTCATACCTAAAAGTCCATTTGAATCCAAATTCTCAGGTGGTGTCTCTCAGCTGCCCAGCAGCACAGTTAGTACAGCACGAACGTTTGGCCTCTGCTCCCAACTGCAGAAGAGCCAGGATTGAAAGCTTGTGCTGGACCTGTTCAGCTCACAATCCCTTTTACATTGGTGCATTCATCGTTGCTTTCACTGCTCACTTTCATACAGGAAAAGCATTTGAATGGAATCAGTCCAGAGGCTGCTCTCTGCTGCGCAGCAACACAGTCAGCACAGAATGAAGAGTGGCATCTGCTCACACGGCAGAAGGAGCAGCAGGGAAAGCTAGTGCTCTGCTTCTTCAGCACACAAGCAGCTTTGCAACGGGGTCACCATCATTGCAGTCTCTCCTCGGGTTCATACCTAAAAGTCCATTTGAATCCGAATTCTCAGGTGGTCTCGCTCAGCTGCCCAGCAGCACAGTGAGTACAGCACGAACGTTTGGCCTCTGCCCCCACAGCAGAAGAGCCAGGATTGAAAGCTGGTGCTGGACCTGTTCAGCACACAATCCCCTTTACATTGGTGCCTCCATCGTTGCTTTCACTGCTAACACTCATACAGGAAAAGCATTTGAATAGAATCCGTCCAGAGCCTGCTCCCTGCTGGCAGCAACACAGCACAGAATGAACAGTGGCATCTGCTCACACGGTAGAAGGAGCACCAGGGGAAAGCTAGTGCTCTGCTTCTTCAGAACACAAGCAGCTTTGCAACGGGGTCACCATCATTGCAGTCTCTCCTCGGTTTCATACCTAAAAGTCCATTTGAATCCAAATTCTCAGGTGGTGTCTCTCAGCTGCCCAGCAGCACAGTGAGTACAGCACGAACGTTTGGCCTCTGCTCCAACAGCAGAAGAGCCAGGATTGAAAGCTGGTGCTTGACCTGTTCAGCTCACAATCCTTTTTACATTGGTGCATTCATCGTTGCTTTCACTGCTCACTTTCATACAGGAAAAGCATTTGAATGGAATCAGTCCAGAGGCTGCTCTCTGCTGCGCAGCAACACAGTCAGCACAGAATGAAGAGTGGCATCTGCTCACACGGCAGAAGGAGCAGCAGGGAAAGCTAGTGCTGTGTCTCTTCAGCACACAAGCAGCTTTGCAACGGGGTCACCATCATTGCAGTCTCTCCTCGGTTTCCTACCTAAAAGTCCATTTGAATCCAAATTCTCAGGTGGTGTCTCTCAGCTGCCCAGCAGCACAGTTAGTACAGCACGAACTTTTGGCCTCTGCTCCCACAGCAGAAGAGCCAGGATTGAAAGCTGGTGCTGGACCTGTTCAGCACACAATCCCTTTTACATTGGTGCCTCCATCGTTGCTTTCACTTCTCACATTCATACAGGAAAAGCATTTGAATGGAATCAGTCCAGAGGCTGCTCTCTGCTGCGCAGCAACACAGTCAGCACAGAATGAACAGTGGCATCTGCTCACACGGCAGAAGGAGCAGCAGGGAAAGCTAGTGCTCTGCTTCTTCAGCACACAAGCAGCTTTGCAACGGTGTCACCATCATTGCAGTCTCTCCTCGGGTTCATACCTAAAAGTCCATTTGAATCCAAATTCTCAGGTGGTGTCTCTCAGCTGCCCAGCAGCACAGTTAGTACAGCACGAACGTTTGGCCTCTGCTCCAACTGCAGAAGAGCCAGGATTGAAAGCTTGTGCTGGACCTGTTCAGCTCACAATCCCTTTTACATTGGTGCATTCATCGTTGCTTTCACTGCTCACTTTCATACAGGAAAAGCATTTGAATGGAATCAGTCCAGAGGCTGCTCTCTGCTGCGCAGCAACACAGTCAGCACAGAATGAAGAGTGGCATCTGCTCACACGGCAGAAGGAGCAGCAGGGAAAGCTAGTGCTCTGCTTCTTCAGCACACAAGCAGCTTTGCAACGGGGTCACCATCATTGCAGTCTCT
Organism: Pezoporus flaviventris; assembly: GCF_033815535.1. NCBI lineage: Eukaryota > Metazoa > Chordata > Aves > Psittaciformes > Psittacidae > Pezoporus > Pezoporus flaviventris. The sequence continues at coordinate 7,773 of NW_026892812.1, forward strand.
CCTCGGGTTCATACCTAAAAGTCCATTTGAATCCGAATTCTCAGGTGGTGTCTCTCAGCTGCCCAGCAGCACAGTTAGTACAGCACGAACGTTTGGCCTCTGCTCCCACAGCAGAAGAGCCAGGATTGAAAGCTGGTGCTGGACCTGTTCAGCACACAATCCCTTTTACATTGGTGCATTCATCGTTGCTTTCACTGCTCACTTTCATACAGGAAAAGCATTTGAATGGAATCAGTCCAGAGCCTGCTCTCTGCTGCGCAGGAACACAGTCAGCACAGAATGAACAGTGGCATCTGCTCACACGGCAGAAGGAGCAGCAGGGAAAGCTAGTGCTCTGCTTCTTCAACACAAGCAGCTTTGAAACGGGGTCACGATCATGGAAGTCTCTCCTCGGGTTCATACCTAAAAGTCCATTTGAATCCAAATTCTCAAGCGGTCTCAGCTGCCCAGCAGCACAGTGAGTACAGCACGAACGTTTGGCCTCTGCTCCCACAGCAGAAGAGCCAGGATTGAAAGCTGGTGCTGGACCTGTTCAGCACACAATCCCCTTTACATTTGTGCATCCGTCGTTGCTTTCACTGCTAACACTCGTACAGGAAAAGCATTTGAATGGAATCAGTCCAGAGCCTGCTCCCTGCTGGCAGCAACACAGCACAGAATGAACAGGGGCATCTGCTCACACGGCAGAAGGACCAGCAGGGAAAGCTAGTGCTGTGTCTCTTCAGCACACAAGCAGCTTTGCAACGGGGTCACCATCATTGCAGTCTCTCCTCGGTTTCCTACCTAAAAGTCCATTTGAATCCAAATTCTCAGGTGGTCTCTCTCAGCTGCCCAGCAGCACAGTTAGTACAGCACGAACGTTTGGCCTCTGCTCCCACAGCAGAAGAGCCAGGATTGAAAGCTGGTGCTTGACCTGTTCAGCACACAATCCCTTTTACATTGGTGCATTCATCGTTGCTTTCACTGCTCACTTTCATACAGGAAAAGCATTTGAATGGAATCAGTCCAGAGGCTGCTCTCTGCTGCGCAGCAACACAGTCAGCACAGAATGAACAGTGGCATCTGCTCAAACGGGTGAAGGAGCAGCAGGGAAAGCTAGTGCTCTGCTTCTTCAGCACACAAGCAGCTTTGCAACGGGGTCACCATCATTGCAGTCTCTCCTCGGGTTCATACCTAAAAGTCCATTTGAATCCAAATTCTCAGGTGGTGTCTCTCAGCTGCCCAGCAGCACAGTTAGTACAGCACGAACGTTTGGCCTCTGCTCCCACAGCAGAAGAGCCAGGATTGAAAGCTGGTGCTGGACCTGTTCAGCACACAATCCCCTTTACATTGGTGCCTCCATCGTTGCTTTCACTGCTCACATTCATACAGGAAAAGCATTTGAATGGAATCAGTCCAGAGGCTGCTCTCTGCTGCGCAGCAACACAGTCAGCACAGAATGAACAGTGGCATCTGCTCACACGGCAGAAGGAGCAGCAGGGAAAGCTAGTGCTCTGCTTCTTCAGCACACAAGCAGCTTTGCAACGGGGTCACCATCATTGCAGTCTCTCCTCGGCTTCATACCTAAAAGTCCATTTGAATCCGAATTCTCAGGTGGTCTCGCTCAGCTGCCCAGCAGCACAGTGAGTACAGCACGAACGTTTGGCCTCTGCTCCCACAGCAGAAGAGCCAGGATTGAAAGCTGGTGCTGGACCTGTTCATCACACCATCCCCTTTACATTGGTGCCTCCATCGTTGCTTTCACTGCTAACACTCATACAGGAAAAGCATTTGAATGGAATCAGTCCAGAGGCTGCTCTCTGCTGCGCAGCAACACAGTCAGCACAGAATGAAGAGTGGCATCTGCTCACACGGCAGAAGGAGCAGCAGGGAAAGCTAGTGCTCTGCTTCTTCAGCACACAAGCAGCTTTGCAACGGGGTCACCATCATTGCAGTCTCTCCTCGGGTTCATACCTAAAAGTCCATTTGAATCCAAATACTCAGGTGGTGTCTCTCAGCTGCCCAGCAGCACAGTTAGTACAGCACGAACGTTTGGCTTCTGCTCCCACAGCAGAAGAGCCAGGATTGAAAGCTGGTGCTGGACCTGTTCAGCTCACAATCCCTTTTACATTGGTGCATTCATCGTTGCTTTCACTGCTCACTTTCATACAGGAAAAGCATTTGAATGGAATCAGTCCAGAGGCTGCTCTCTGCTGCGCAGCAACACAGTCAGCACAGAATGAACAGTGGCATCTGCTCACACGGCAGAAGGAGCAGCAGGGAAAGCTAGTGCTCTGCTTCTTCAGCACACAAGCAGCTTTGCAACGGGGTCACCATCATTGCAGTCTCTCCTCGGGTTCATACCTAAAAGTCCATTTGAATCCAAATTCTCAGGTGGTGTCTCTCAGCTGCCCAGCAGCACAGTTAGTACAGCATGAACGTTTGGCCTCTGCTCCCACAGCAGAAGAGCCAGGATTGAAAGCTGGTGCTGGACCTGTTCAGCACACAATCACCTTTACATTGGTGCCTCCATCGTTGCTTTCACTGCTCACATTCATACAGGAAAAGCATTTGAATGGAATCAGTCCAGAGGCTGCTCTCTGCTGCGCAGCAACACAGTCAGCACAGAATGAACAGTGGCATCTGCTCACACGGCAGAAGGAGCAGCAGGGAAAGCTAGTGCTCTGCTTCTTCAGCACACAAGCAGCTTTGCAACGGGGTCACCATCATTGCAGTCTCTCCTCGGCTTCATACCTAAAAGTCCATTTGAATCCGAATTCTCAGGTGGTGTCGCTCAGCTGCCCAGCAGCACAGTGAGTACAGCACGAACGTTTGGCCTCTGCTCCCACAGCAGAAGAGCCAGGATTGAAAGCTGGTGCTGGACCTGTTCAGCACACAATCCCCTTTACATTGGTGCCTCCATCGTTGCTTTCACTGCTAACACTCATACAGGAAAAGCATTTGAATAGAATCCGTCCAGAGCCTGCTCCCTGCTGGCAGCAACACAGCACAGAATGAACAGTGGCATCTGCTCACACGGCAGAAGGAGCAGCAGGGAAAGCTAGTGCTCTGCTTCTTCAGCACACAAGCAGCTTTGCAACGGGGTCACCATCATTGCAGTCTCTCCTCGGTTTCATACCTAAAAGTCCATTTGAATCCAAATTCTCAGGTGGTCTCTCTCAGCTGCCCAGCAGCACAGTTAGTACAGCACGAACGTTTGGCCTCTGCTCCAACTGCAGAAGAGCCAGGATTGAAAGCTTGTGCTGGACCTGTTCAGCTCACAATCCCTTTTACATTGGTGCATTCATCGTTGCTTTCACTGCTCACTTTCATACAGGAAAAGCATTTGAATGGAATCAGTCCAGAGGCTGCTCTCTGCTGCGCAGCAACACAGTCAGCACAGAATGAAGAGTGGCATCTGCTCACACGGCAGAAGGAGCAGCAGGGAAAGCTAGTGCTCTGCTTCTTCAGCACACAAGCAGCTTTGCAACGGGGTCACCATCATTGCAGTCTCTCCTCGGGTTCATACCTAAAAGTCCATTTGAATCCGAATTCTCAGGTGGTCTCGCTCAGCTGCCCAGCAGCACAGTGAGTACAGCACGAACGTTTGGCCTCTGCCCCCACAGCAGAAGAGCCAGGATTGAAAGCTGGTGCTGGACCTGTTCAGCACACAATCCCCTTTACATTGGTGCCTCCATCGTTGCTTTCACTGCTAACACTCATACAGGAAAAGCATTTGAATAGAATCCGTCCAGAGCCTGCTCCCTGCTGGCAGCAACACAGCACAGAATGAACAGTGGCATCTGCTCACACGGTAGAAGGAGCACCAGGGAAAGCTAGTGCTCTGCTTCTTCAGAACACAAGCAGCTTTGCAACGGGGTCACCATCATTGCAGTCTCTCCTCGGTTTCATACCTAAAAGTCCATTTGAATCCAAATTCTCAGGTGGTGTCTCTCAGCTGCCCAGCAGCACAGTGAGTACAGCACGAACGTTTGGCCTCTGCTCCAACAGCAGAAGAGCCAGGATTGAAAGCTGGTGCTTGACCTGTTCAGCTCACAATCCTTTTTACATTGGTGCATTCATCGTTGCTTTCACTGCTCACTTTCATACAGGAAAAGCATTTGAATGGAATCAGTCCAGAGGCTGCTCTCTGCTGCGCAGCAACACAGTCAGCACAGAATGAAGAGTGGCATCTGCTCACACGGCAGAAGGAGCAGCAGGGAAAGCTAGTGCTGTGTCTCTTCAGCACACAAGCAGCTTTGCAACGGGGTCACCATCATTGCAGTCTCTCCTCGGTTTCCTACCTAAAAGTCCATTTGAATCCAAATTCTCAGGTGGTGTCTCTCAGCTGCCCAGCAGCACAGTTAGTACAGCACGAACTTTTGGCCTCTGCTCCCACAGCAGAAGAGCCAGGATTGAAAGCTGGTGCTGGACCTGTTCAGCACACAATCCCTTTTACATTGGTGCCTCCATCGTTGCTTTCACTTCTCACATTCATACAGGAAAAGCATTTGAATGGAATCAGTCCAGAGGCTGCTCTCTGCTGCGCAGCAACACAGTCAGCACAGAATGAACAGTGGCATCTGCTCACACGGCAGAAGGAGCAGCAGGGAAAGCTAGTGCTCTGCTTCTTCAGCACACAAGCAGCTTTGCAACGGTGTCACCATCATTGCAGTCTCTCCTCGGGTTCATACCTAAAAGTCCATTTGAATCCAAATTCTCAGGTGGTGTCTCTCAGCTGCCCAGCAGCACAGTTAGTACAGCACGAACGTTTGGCCTCTGCTCCAACTGCAGAAGAGCCAGGATTGAAAGCTTGTGCTGGACCTGTTCAGCTCACAATCCCTTTTACATTGGTGCATTCATCGTTGCTTTCACTGCTCACTTTCATACAGGAAAAGCATTTGAATGGAATCAGTCCAGAGGCTGCTCTCTGCTGCGCAGCAACACAGTCAGCACAGAATGAAGAGTGGCATCTGCTCACACGGCAGAAGGAGCAGCAGGGAAAGCTAGTGCTCTGCTTCTTCAGCACACAAGCAGCTTTGCAACGGGGTCACCATCATTGCAGTCTCTCCTCGGGTTCATACCTAAAAGTCCATTTGAATCCGAATTCTCAGGTGGTGTCTCTCAGCTGCCCAGCAGCACAGTTAGTACAGCACGAACGTTTGGCCTCTGCTCCCACAGCAGAAGAGCCAGGATTGAAAGCTGGTGCTGGACCTGTTCAGCACACAATCCCTTTTACATTGGTGCATTCATCGTTGCTTTCACTGCTCACTTTCATACAGGAAAAGCATTTGAATGGAATCAGTCCAGAGCCTGCTCTCTGCTGCGCAGGAACACAGTCAGCACAGAATGAACAGTGGCATCTGCTCACACGGCAGAAGGAGCAGCAGGGAAAGCTAGTGCTCTGCTTCTTCAACACAAGCAGCTTTGAAACGGGGTCACGATCATTGAAGTCTCTCCTCGGGTTCATACCTAAAAGTCCATTTGAATCCAAATTCTCAAGCGGTCTCAGCTGCCCAGCAGCACAGTGAGTACAGCACGAACGTTTGGCCTCTGCTCCCACAGCAGAAGAGCCAGGATTGAAAGCTGGTGCTGGACCTGTTCAGCACACAATCCCCTTTACATTTGTGCATCCGTCGTTGCTTTCACTGCTAACACTCGTACAGGAAAAGCATTTGAATGGAATCAGTCCAGAGCCTGCTCCCTGCTGGCAGCAACACAGCACAGAATGAACAGGGGCATCTGCTCACACGGCAGAAGGACCAGCAGGGAAAGCTAGTGCTGTGTCTCTTCAGCACACAAGCAGCTTTGCAACGGGGTCACCATCATTGCAGTCTCTCCTCGGTTTCCTACCTAAAAGTCCATTTGAATCCAAATTCTCAGGTGGTCTCTCTCAGCTGCCCAGCAGCACAGTTAGTACAGCACGAACGTTTGGCCTCTGCTCCCACAGCAGAAGAGCCAGGATTGAAAGCTGGTGCTTGACCTGTTCAGCACACAATCCCTTTTACATTGGTGCATTCATCGTTGCTTTCACTGCTCACTTTCATACAGGAAAAGCATTTGAATGGAATCAGTCCAGAGGCTGCTCTCTGCTGCGCAGCAACACAGTCAGCACAGAATGAACAGTGGCATCTGCTCAAACGGGTGAAGGAGCAGCAGGGAAAGCTAGTGCTCTGCTTCTTCAGCACACAAGCAGCTTTGCAACGGGGTCACCATCATTGCAGTCTCTCCTCGGTTTCATACCTAAAAGTCCATTTGAATCCAAATTCTCAGGTGGTGTCTCTCAGCTGCCCAGCAGCACAGTTAGTACAGCACGAACGTTTGGCCTCTGCTCCCACAGCAGAAGAGCCAGGATTGAAAGCTGGTGCTGGACCTGTTCAGCACACAATCCCCTTTACATTGGTGCCTCCATCGTTGCTTTCACTGCTCACATTCATACAGGAAAAGCATTTGAATGGAATCAGTCCAGAGGCTGCTCTCTGCTGCGCAGCAACACAGTCAGCACAGAATGAACAGTGGCATCTGCTCACACGGCAGAAGGAGCAGCAGGGAAAGCTAGTGCTCTGCTTCTTCAGCACACAAGCAGCTTTGCAACGGGGTCACCATCATTGCAGTCTCTCCTCGGCTTCATACCTAAAAGTCCATTTGAATCCGAATTCTCAGGTGGTCTCGCTCAGCTGCCCAGCAGCACAGTGAGTACAGCACGAACGTTTGGCCTCTGCTCCCACAGCAGAAGAGCCAGGATTGAAAGCTGGTGCTGGACCTGTTCATCACACCATCCACTTTACATTGGTGCCTCCATCGTTGCTTTCACTGCTAACACTCATACAGGGAAAGCATTTGAATAGAATCCGTCCAGAGCCTGCTCCCTGCTGGCAGCAACACAGCACAGAATGAACAGTGGCATCTGCTCACACGGCAGAAGAGCAGCAGGGAAAGCTAGTGCTCTGCTTCTTCAGCACACAAGCAGCTTTGCAACGGGGTCACCATCATTGCAGTCTCTCCTCGGTTTCATACCTAAAAGTCCGTTTGAATCCAAATTCTCAGGTGGTGTCTCTCAGCTGCCCTGCAGCACAGTGAGTACAGCACGAACGTTTGGCCTCTGCTCCCACAGCAGAAGAGCCAGGATTGAAAGCTGGTGCTGGACCTGTTCAGCACACAATCACCTTTACATTGGTGCCTCCATCGTTGCTTTCACTGCTCACATTCATACAGGAAAAGCATTTGAATGGAATCAGTCCAGAGGCTGCTCTCTGCTGCGCAGCAACACAGTCAGCACAGAATGAACAGTGGCATCTGCTCACACGGCAGAAGGAGCAGCAGGGAAAGCTAGTGCTCTGCTTCTTCAGTACACAAGCAGCTTTGCAACGGGGTCACCATCATTGCAGTCTCTCCTCGGTTTCATACCTAAAAGTCCGTTTGAATCCAAATTCTCAGGTGGTGTCTCTCAGCTGCCCTGCAGCACAGTTAGTACAGCACGAACGTTTGGCCTCTGCTCCAACAGCAGAAGAGCCAGGATTGAAAGCTGGTGCTGGACCTGTTCAGCACACAATCCCCTTTACATTGGTGCCTCCATCGTTGCTTTCACTGCTCACATTCATACAGGAAAAGCATTTGAATGGAATCAGTCCAGAGGCTGCTCTCTGCTGCGCAGCAACACAGTCAGCACAGAATGAACAGTGGCATCTGCTCACACGGCAGAAGGAGCAGCAGGGAAAGCTAGTGCTCTGCTTCTTCAGCACACAAGCAGATTTGCAACGGGGTCACCATCATTGCAGTCTCTCCTCGGTTTCATACCTAAAAGTCCATTTGAATCCAAATTCTCAGGTGGTGTCTCTCAGCTGCCCAGCAGCACAGTTAGTACAGCACGAACGTTTGGCCTCTGCTCCCACAGCAGAAGAGCCAGGATTGAAAGCTGGTGCTGGACCTGTTCAGCACACAATCCCCTTTACATTGGTGCCTCCATCGTTGCTTTCACTGCTAACACTCATACAGGAAAAGCATTTGAATAGAATCCGTCCAGAGCCTGCTCCCTGCTGGCAGCAACACAGCACAGAATGAACAGTGGCATCTGCTCACACGGCAGAAGAGCAGCAGGGAAAGCTAGTGCTCTGCTTCTTCAGCACACAAGCAGCTTTGCAACGGGGTCACCATCATTGCAGTCTCTCCTCGGGTTCATACCTAAAAGTCCATTTGAATCCAAATTCTCAGGTGGTGTCTCTCAGCTGCCCAGCAGCACAGTGAGTACTGCACGAACGTTTGGCATCTGCTCCCACAGCAGAAGAGCAAGGATTGAAAGCTGGTGCTGGACTGTTCAGCACACAATCCCTTTTACATTGGTGCATTCATCGTTGCTTTCACTGCTCACTTTCATACAGGAAAAGCATTTGAATGGAATCCGTCCAGAGCCTGCTCTCTGCTGCGCAGCAACACAGTCAGCACAGAATGAACAGTGGCATCTGCTCACACGGCAGAAGGAGCAGCAGGGAAAGCTAGTGCTCTGCTTCTTCAGCACACAAGCAGCTTTGCAACGGGGTCACCATCATTGCAGTCTCTCCTCGGCTTCATACCTAAAAGTCCATTTGAATCCGAATTCTCAGGTGGTGTCGCTCAGCTGCCCAGCAGCACAGTGAGTACAGCACGAACGTTTGGCATCTGCTCCCACAGCAGAAGAGCCAGGATTGAAAGCTGGTGCTGGACCTGTTCAGCACACAATCCTCTTTACATTGGTGCCTCCATCGTTGCTTTCACTGCTAACACTCATACAGGAAAAGCATTTGAATAGAATCCGTCCAGAGCCTGCTCCCTGCTGGCAGCAACACAGCACAGAATGAACAGTGGCATCTGCTCACACGGCAGAAGGAGCAGCAGGGAAAGCTAGTGCTCTGCTTCTTCAGCACACAAGCAGCTTTGCAACGGGGTCACCATCATTGCAGTCTCTCCTCGGTTTCATACCTAAAAGTAAAATTGAATCCAAATTCTCAGGTGGTCTCTCTCAGCTGCCCAGCAGCACAGTTAGTACAGCACGAACGTTTGGCCTCTGCTCCCACAGCAGAAGAGCCAGGATTGAAAGCTGGTGCTGGACCTGTTCAGCACACAATCCCTTTTACATTGGTGCATTCATCGTTGCTTTCACTGCTCACTTTCATACAGGAAAAGCATTTGAATGGAATCAGTCCAGAGGCTGCTCTCTGCTGCGCAGCAACACAGTCAGCACAGAATGAACAGTGGCATCTGCTCACACGGCAGAAGGAGCAGCAGGGAAAGCTAGTGCTCTGCTTCTTCAGCACACAAGCAGCTTTGCAACGGGGTCACCATCATTGCAGTCTCTCCTCGGTTTCATACCTAAAAGTCCATTTGAATCCAAATTCTCAGGTGGTGTCTCTCAGCTGCCCAGCAGCACAGTTAGTACAGCACGAACGTTTGGCCTCTGCTCCCACAGCAGAAGAGCCAGGATTGAAAGCTGGTGCTGGACCTGTTCAGCACACAATACCTTTTACATTGGTGCATTCATCGTTGCTTTCACTGCTCACTTTCATACAGGAAAAGCATTTGAATGGAATCAGTCCAGAGGCTGCTCTCTGCTGCGCAGCAACACAGTCAGCACAGAATGAACAGTGGCATCTGCTCACACGGCAGAAGGAGCAGCAGGGAAAGCTAGTGCTCTGCTTCTTCAGCACACAAGCAGCTTTGCAACGGGGTCACCATCATTGCAGTCTCTCCTCGGCTTCATACCTAAAAGTCCATTTGAATCCAAATTCTCAGGTGGTGTCTCTCAGCTGCCCAGCAGCACAGTTAGTACAGCACGAACGTTTGGCCTCTGCTCCCACAGCAGAAGAGCCAGGATTGAAAGCTGGTGCTGGACCTGTTCAGCACACAATCACCTTTACATTGGTGCCTCCATCGTTGCTTTCACTGCTCACATTCATACAGGAAAAGCATTTGAATGGAATCAGTCCAGAGGCTGCTCTCTGCTGCGCAGCAACACAGTCAGCACAGAATGAACAGTGGCATCTGCTCACACGGCAGAAGGAGCAGCAGGGAAAGCTAGTGCTCTGCTTCTTCAGCACACAAGCAGATTTGCAACGGGGTCACCATCATTGCAGTCTCTCCTCGGCTTCATACCTAAAAGTCCATTTGAATCCAAATTCTCAGGTGGTGTCTCTCAGCTGCCCAGCAGCACAGTTAGTACAGCACGAACGTTTGGCCTCTGCTCCCACAGCAGAAGAGCCAGGATTGAAAGCTGGTGCTGGACCTGTTCAGCACACAATCCCCTTTACATTGGTGCCTCCATCCTTGCTTTCACTGCTCACATTCATACAGGAAAAGCATTTGAATGGAATCAGTCCAGAGGCTGCTCTCTGCTGCGCAGCAACACAGTCAGCACAGAATGAACAGTGGCATCTGCTCACACGGCAGAAGGAGCAGCAGGGAAAGCTAGTGCTCTGCTTCTTCAGCACACAAGCAGCTTTGCAACGGGGTCACCATCATTGCAGTCTCTCCTCGGCTTCATACCTAAAAGTCCATTTGAATCCAAATTCTCAGGTGGTGTCTCTCAGCTGCCCAGCAGCACAGTTAGTACAGCACGAACGTTTGGCCTCTGCTCCCACAGCAGAAGAGCCAGGATTGAAAGCTGGTGCTGGACCTGTTCAGCACACAATCACCTTTACATTGGTGCCTCCATCGTTGCTTTCACTGCTCACATTCATACAGGAAAAGCATTTGAATGGAATCAGTCCAGAGGCTGCTCTCTGCTGCGCAGCAACACAGTCAGCACAGAATGAACAGTGGCATCTGCTCACACGGCAGAAGGAGCAGCAGGGAAAGCTAGTGCTCTGCTTCTTCAGCACACAAGCAGATTTGCAACGGGGTCACCATCATTGCAGTCTCTCCTCGGCTTCATACCTAAAAGTCCATTTGAATCCAAATTCTCAGGTGGTGTCGCTCAGCTGCCCAGCAGCACAGTTAGTACAGCACGAACGTTTGGCCTCTGCTCCCACAGCAGAAGAGCCAGGATTGAAAGCTGGTGCTGGCCCTGTTCAGCACACAATCCCTTTTACATTGGTGCATTCATCGTTGCTTTCACTGCTCACTTTCATACAGGAAAAGCATTTGAATAGAATCAGTCCAGAGGCTGCTCTCTGCTGCGCAGCAACACAGTCAGCACAGAATGAACAGTGGCATCTGCTCACACGGCAGAAGGAGCAGCAGGGAAAGCTAGTGCTCTGCTTCTTCAGCACACAAGCAGCTTTGCAACGGGGTCACCATCATTGCAGTCTCTCCTCGGTTTCATACCTAAAAGTAAATTTGAATCCAAATTCTCAGGTGGTCTCTCTCAGCTGCCCAGCAGCACAGTTAGTACAGCACGAACGTTTGGCCTCTGCTCCCACAGCAGAAGAGCCAGGATTGAAAGTTGGTGCTGGACCTGTTCAGCACACAATCCCTTTTACATTGGTGCATTCATCGTTGCTTTCACTGCGCACTTTCATAGAGGAAAAGCATTTGAATGGAATCAGTCCAGAGGCTGCTCTCTGCTGCGCAGCAACACAGTCAGCACAGAATGAACAGTGGCATCTGCTCACACGGCAGAAGGAGCAGCAGGGAAAGCTAGTGCTCTGCTTCTTCAGCACACAAGCAGCTTTGCAACGGGGTCACCATCATTGCAGTCTCTCCTCGGCTTCATACCTAAAAGTCCATTTGAATCCAAATTCTCAGGTGGTGTCTCTCAGCTGCCCAGCAGCACAGTTAGTACAGCACGAACGTTTGGCCTCTGCTCCCACAGCAGAAGAGCCAGGATTGAAAGCTGGTGCTGGCCCTGTTCAGCACACAATCCCTTTTACATTGGTGCATTCATCGTTGCTTTCACTGCTCACTTTCATACAGGAAAAGCATTTGAATAGAATCAGTCCAGAGGCTGCTCTCTGCTGCGCAGCAACACAGTCAGCACAGAATGAACAGTGGCATCTGCTCACACGGCAGAAGGAGCAGCAGGGAAAGCTAGTGCTCTGCTTCTTCAGCACACAAGCAGCTTTGCAACGGGGTCACCATCATTGCAGTCTCTCCTCGGCTTCATACCTAAAAGTCCATTTGAATCCGAATTCTCAGGTGGTGTCGCTCAGCTGCCCAGCAGCACAGTTAGTACAGCACGAACGTTTGGCCTCTGCTCCCACAGCAGAAGAGCCAGGATTGAAAGCTGGTGCTGGACCTGTTCAGCACACAATCCCATTTACATTGGTGCCTCCATCGTTGCTTTCACTGCTAACACTCATACAGGGAAAGCATTTGAATAGAATCCGTCCAGAGCCTGCTCCCTGCTGGCAGCAACACAGCACAGAATGAACAGTGGCATCTGCTCACACGGCAGAAGAGCAGCAGGGAAAGCTAGTGCTCTGCTTCTTCAGCACACAAGCAGCTTTGCAACGGGGTCACCATCATTGCAGTCTCTCCTCGGTTTCATACCTAAAAGTCCATTTGAATCCAAATTCTCAGGTGGTGTCTCTCAGCTGCCCAGCAGCACAGTTAGTACAGCACGAACGTTTGGCCTCTGCTCCCACAGCAGAAGAGCCAGGATTGAAAGCTGGTGCTGGACCTGTTCAGCACACAATACCTTTTACATTGGTGCATTCATCGTTGCTTTCACTGCTCACTTTCATACAGGAAAAGCATTTGAATGGAATCAGTCCAGAGGCTGCTCTCTGCTGCGCAGCAACACAGTCAGCACAGAATGAACAGTGGCATCTGCTCACACGGCAGAAGGAGCAGCAGGGAAAGCTAGTGCTCTGCTTCTTCAGCACACAAGCAGCTTTGCAACGGGGTCACCATCATTGCAGTCTCTCCTCGGTTTCATACCTAAAAGTAAATTTGAATCCAAATTCTCAGGTGGTCTCTCTCAGCTGCCCAGCAGCACAGTGAGAACAGCACGAACGTTTGGCCTCTGCTCCCACAGCAGAAGAGCCAGGATTGAAAGCTGGTGCTGGACCTGTTCAGCACACAATCCCTTTTACATTGGTGCATTCATCGTTGCTTTCACTGCTCACTTTCATACAGGAAAAGCATTTGAATGGAATCAGTCCAGAGGCTGCTCTCTGCTGCGCAGCAACACAGTCAGCACAGAATGAACAGTGGCATCTGCTCACACGGCAGAAAGAGCAGCAGGGAAAGCTAGTGCTCTGCTTCTTCAGCACACAAGCAGCTTTGCAACGGGGTCACCATCATTGCAGTCTCTCCTCGGGTTCATACCTAAAAGCCCATTTGAATCCAAATTCTCAGGTGGTGTCGCTCAGCTGCCCAGCAGCACAGTGAGTACAGCACGAACGTTTGGCCTCTGCTCCCACAGCAGAAGAGCCAGGATTGAAAGCTGGTGCTGGACCTGTTCAGCACACAATCCCCTTTACATTGGTGCCTCCATCGTTGCTTTCACTGCTAACACTCATACAGGAAAAGCATTTGAATCGAATCCGTCCAGAGCCTGCTCCCTGCTGGCAGCAACACAGCACAGAATGAACAGTGGCATCTGCTCACACGGCAGAAGGAGCAGCAGGGAAAGCTAGTGCTCTGCTTCTTCAGCACACAAGCAGCTTTGCAACGGGGTCACCATCATTGCAGTCTCTCCTCGGTTTCATACCTAAAAGTCCATTTGAATCCAAATTCTCAGGTGGTGTCTCTCAGCTGCCCAGCAGCACAGTGAGGACAGCACGAACGTTTGGCCTCTGCTCCCACAGCAGAAGAGCCAGGATTGAAAGCTGGTGCTGGACCTGTTCAGCACACAATCACCTTTACATTGGTGCCTCCATCGTTGCTTTCACTGCTCACATTCATACAGGAAAAGCATTTGAATGGAATCAGTCCAGAGCCTGCTCTCTGCTGCGCAGCAACACAGTCAGCAAAGAATGAACAGTGGCATCTGCTCACACGGCAGAAGGAGCAGCAGGGAAAGCTAGTGCTCTGCTTCTTCAGCACACAAGCAGCTTTGCAACGGGGTCACCATCATTGCAGTCTCTCCTCGGTTTCATACCTAAAAGTCCATTTGAATCCGAATTCTCAGGTGGTGTCGCTCAGCTGCCCAGCAGCACAGTTAGTACAGCACGAACGTTTGGCCTCTGCTCCCACAGCAGAAGAGCCAGGATTGAAAGCTGGTGCTGGACCTGTTCAGCACACAATCCCTTTTACATTGGTGCATTCATCGTTGCTTTCACTGCTCACTTTCATACAGGAAAAGCATTTGAATGGAATCAGTCCAGAGGCTGCTCTCTGCTGCGCAGCAACACAGTCAGCACAGAATGAACAGTGGCATCTGCTCACACGGCAGAAGGAGCAGCAGGGAAAGCTAGTGCTCTGCTTCTTCAGCACACAAGCAGCTTTGCAACGGGGTCACCATCATTGCAGTCTCTCCTCGGTTTCATACCTAAAAGTCCATTTGAATCCGAATTCTCAGGTGGTGTCGCTCAGCTGGCTAGCAGCACAGTGAGTACAGCACGAACGTTTGGCCTCTGCTCCCACAGCAGAAGAGCCAGGATTGAAAGCTGGTGCTGGACCTGTTTTGCGCACAATCACCTTTACATTGGTGCCTCCATCGTTGCTTTCACTGCTAACACTCATACAGGAAAAGCATTTGAATAGAATCCGTCCAGAGCCTGCTCCCTGCTGGCAGCAACACAGCACAGAATGAACAGTGGCATCTGCTCACACGGCAGAAGGAGCAGCAGGGAAAGCTAGTGCTCTGCTTCTTCAGCACACAAGCAGCTTTGCAACGGGGTCACCATCATTGCAGTCTCTCCTCGGTTTCATACCTAAAAGTAAATTTGAATCCAAATTCTCAGGTGGTCTCTCTCAGCTGCCCAGCAGCACAGTGAGAACAGCACGAACGTTTGGCCTCTGCTCCCACAGCAGAAGAGCCAGGATTGAAAGCTGGTGCTGGACCTGTTCAGCACACAATCCCTTTTACATTGGTGCATTCATCGTTGCTCTCACTGCTCACTTTCATACAGGAAAAGCATTTGAATGGAATCAGTCCAGAGGCTGCTCTCTGCTGCGCAGCAACACAGTCAGCACAGAATGAACAGTGGCATCTGCTCACACGGCAGAAGGAGCAGCAGGGAAAGCTAGTGCACTGCTTCTTCAGCACACAAGCAGCTTTGCAACGGGGTCACCATCATTGCAGTCTCTCCTCGGGTTCATACCTAAAAGTCCATTTGAATCCAAATTCTCAGGTGGTGTCGCTCAGCTGCCCAGCAGCACAGTGAGTACAGCACGAACGTTTGGCCTCTGCTCCAACAGCAGAAGAGCCAGGATTGAAAGCTGGTGCTGGACCTGTTCAGCACACAATCCCTTTTACATTGGTGCATTCATCGTTGCTTTCACTGCTAACACTCATACAGGAAAAGCATTTGAATCGAATCCGTCCAGAGCCTGCTCCCTGCTGGCAGCAACACAGCACAGAATGAACAGTGGCATCTGCTCACACGGCAGAAGGAGCAGCAGGGAAAGCTAGTGCTCTGCTTCTTCAGCACACAAGCAGCTTTGCAACGGGGTCACCATCATTGCAGTCTCTCCTCGGCTTCATACCTAAAAGTCCATTTGAATCCGAATTCTCAGGTGGTGTCGCTCAGCTGCCCAGCAGCACAGTGAGTACAGCACGAACGTTTGGCATCTGCTCCCACAGCAGAAGGAGCAGCAGGGAAAGCTAGTGCTCTGCTTCTTCAGCACACAAGCAGCTTTGCAACGGGGTCACCATCATTGCAGTCTCTCCTCGGTTTCATACCTAAAAGTCCATTTGAATCCAAATTCTCAGGTGGTGTCTCTCAGCTGCCCAGCAGCACAGTTAGTACAGCACGAACGTTTGGCCTCTGCTCCCACAGCAGAAGAGCCAGGATTGAAAGCTGCTGCTGGACCTGTTCAGCACACAATCCCTTTTACATTGGTGCATTCATCGTTGCTTTCACTGCTCACTTTCATACAGGAAAAGCATTTGAATGGAATCAGTCCAGAGGCTGCTCTCTGCTGCGCAGCAACACAGTCAGCACAGAATGAACAGTGGCATCTGCTCACACGGCAGAAGGAGCAGCAGGGAAAGCTAGTGCTCTGCTTCTTCAGCACACAAGCAGCTTTGCAACGGGGTCACCATCATTGCAGTCTCTCCTCGGCTTCATACCTAAAAGTCCATTTGAATCCAAATTCTCAGGTGGTGTCGCTCAGCTGCCCTGCAGCACAGTTAGTACAGCACGAACGTTTGGCCTCTGCTCCAACAGCAGAAGAGCCAGGATTGAAAGCTGGTGCTGGACCTGTTCAGCACACCATCCCCTTTACATTGGTGCCTCCATCGTTGCTTTCACTGCTAACACTCATACTGGAAAAGCATTTGAATAGAATCCGTCCAGAGCCTGCTCCCTGCTGGCAGCAACACAGCACAGAATGAACAGTGGCATCTGCTCACACGGCAGAAGAGCAGCAGGGAAAGCTAGTGCTCTGCTTCTTCAGCACACAAGCAGCTTTGCAACGGGGTCACCATCATTGCAGTCTCTCCTCGGTTTCATACCTAAAAGTCCATTTGAATCCAAATTCTCAGGTGGTGTCTCTCAGCTGCCCAGCAGCACAGTTAGTACAGCACGAACGTTTGGCCTCTGCTCCCACAGCAGAAGAGCCAGGATTGAAAGCTGGTGCTGGACCTGTTCAGCACACAATCCCTTTTACATTGGTGCATTCATCGTTGCTTTCACTGCTCACTTTCATACAGGAAAAGCATTTGAATAGAATCAGTCCAGAGGCTGCTCTCTGCTGCGCAGCAACACAGTCAGCACAGAATGAACAGTGGCATCTGCTCACACGGCAGAAGGACCAGCAGGGAAACCTAGTGCTCTGCTTCTTCAGCACACAAGCAGCTTTGCAACGGGGTCACCATCATTGCAGTCTCTCCTCGGGTTCATACCTAAAAGTCCATTTGAATCCAAATTCTCAGGTGGTGTCTCTCAGCTGCCCAGCAGCACAGTTAGTACAGCACGAACGTTTGGCCTCTGCTCCCACAGCAGAAGAGCCAGGATTGAAAGCTGGTGCTGGACCTGTTCAGCACACAATCACCTTTACATTGGTGCCTCCATCGTTGCTTTCACTGCTCACATTCATACAGGAAAAGCATTTGAATGGAATCAGTACAGAGACTGCTCTCTGCTGCGCAGCAACACAGTCAGCACAGAATGAACAGTGGCATCTGCTCACACGGCAGAAGGAGCAGCAGGGAAAGCTAGTGCTCTGCTTCTTCAGCACACAAGCAGCTTTGCAACGGGGTCACCATCATTGCAGTCTCTCCTCGGCTTCATACCTAAAAGTCCATTTGAATCCGAATTCTCAGGTGGTGTCGCTCAGCTGCCCAGCAGCCCAGTGAGTACAGCACGAACGTTTGGCATCTGCTCCCACAGCAGAAGGAGCAGCAGGGAAAGCTAGTGCTCTGCTTCTTCAGCACACAAGCAGCTTTGCAACGGGGTCACCATCATTGCAGTCTCTCCTCGGTTTCATACCTAAAAGTCCATTTGAATCCAAATTCTCAGGTGGTGTCTCTCAGCTGCCCAGCAGCACAGTTAGTACAGCACGAACGTTTGGCCTCTGCTCCCACAGCAGAAGAGCAAGGATTGAAAGCTGGTGCTGGACCTGTTCAGCACACAATCCCTTTTACATTGGTGCATTCATCGTTGCTTTCACTGCTCACTTTCATACAGGAAAAGCATTTGAATGGAATCAGTCCAGAGGCTGCTCTCTGCTGCGCAGCAACACAGTCAGCACAGAATGAACAGTGGCATCTGCTCACACGGCAGAAGGAGCAGCAGGGAAAGCTAGTGCTCTGCTTCTTCAGCACACAAGCAGCTTTGCAACGGGGTCACCATCATTGCAGTCTCTCCTCGGCTTCATACCTAAAAGTCCATTTGAATCCAAATTCTCAGGTGGTGTCGCTCAGCTGCCCAGCAGCACAGTGAGTACAGCACGAACGTTTGGCCTCTGCTCCAACAGCAGAAGAGCCAGGATTGAAAGCTGGTGCTGGACCTGTTCAGCACACAATCCCCTTTACATTGGTGCCTCCATCGTTGCTTTCACTGCTAACACTCATACTGGAAAAGCATTTGAATAGAATCCGTCCAGAGCCTGCTCCCTGCTGGCAGCAACACAGCACAGAATGAACAGTGGCATCTGCTCACACGGCAGAAGAGCAGCAGGGAAAGCTAGTGCTCTGCTTCTTCAGCACACAAGCAGCTTTGCAACGGGGTCACCATCATTGCAGTCTCTCCTCGGTTTCATACCTAAAAGTCCATTTGAATCCAAATTCTCAGGTGGTGTCTCTCAGCTGCCCTGCAGCACAGTTAGTACTGCACGAACGTTTGGCCTCTGCTCCCACAGCAGAAGAGCCAGGATTGAAAGCTGGTGCTGGCCCTGTTCAGCACACAATCCCTTTTACATTGGTGCATTCATCGTTGCTTTCACTGCTCACTTTCATACAGGAAAAGCATTTGAATAGAATCAGTCCAGAGGCTGCTCTCTGCTGCGCAGCAACACAGTCAGCACAGAATGAACAGTGGCATCTGCTCACACGGCAGAAGGAGCAGCAGGGAAACCTAGTGCTCTGCTTCTTCAGCACACAAGCAGCTTTGCAACGGGGTCACCATCATTGCAGTCTCTCCTCGGCTTCATACCTAAAAGTCCATTTGAATCCGAATTCTCAGGTGGTGTCGCTCAGCTGCCCAGCAGCACAGTGAGTACAGCACGAACGTTTGGCATCTGCTCCCACAGCAGAAGGAGCAGCAGGGAAAGCTAGTGCTCTGCTTCTTCAGCACACAAGCAGCTTTGCAACGGGGTCACCATCATTGCAGTCTCTCCTCGGGTTCATACCTAAAAGTCCATTTGAATCCAAATTCTCAGGTGGTGTCTCTCAGCTGCCCAGCAGCACAGTGAGTACTGCACGAACGTTTGGCATCTGCTCCCACAGCAGAAGAGCAAGGATTGAAAGCTGGTGCTGGACCTGTTCAGCACACAATCCCTTTTACATTGGTGCATTCATCGTTGCTTTCACTGCTCACTTTCATACAGGAAAAGCATTTGAATGGAATCCGTCCAGAGCCTGCTCTCTGCTGCGCAGCAACACAGTCAGCACAGAATGAACAGTGGCATCTGCTCACACGGCAGAAGGAGCAGCAGGGAAAGCTAGTGCTCTGCTTCTTCAGCACACAAGCAGCTTTGCAACGGGGTCACCATCATTGCAGTCTCTCCTCGGCTTCATACCTAAAAGTCCATTTGAATCCGAATTCTCAGGTGGTGTCGCTCAGCTGCCCAGCAGCACAGTGAGTACAGCACGAACGTTTGGCATCTGCTCCCACAGCAGAAGAGCCAGGATTGAAAGCTGGTGCTGGACCTGTTCAGCACACAATCACCTTTACATTGGTGCCTCCATCGTTGCTTTCACTGCTAACACTCATACAGGAAAAGCATTTGAATGGAATCCGTCCAGAGCCTGCTCTCTGCTGCGCAGCAACACAGTCAGCACAGAATGAACAGTGGCATCTGCTCACACGGCAGAAGGAGCAGCAGGGAAAGCTAGTGCTCTGCTTCTTCAGCACACAAGCAGCTTTGCAACGGGGTCACCATCATTGCAGTCTCTCCTCGGCTTCATACCTAAAAGTCCTTTTGAATCCGAATTCTCAGGTGGTGTCGCTCAGCTGCCCAGCAGCACAGTTAGTACAGCACGAACGTTTGGCCTCTGCTCCCACAGCAGAAGAGCCAGGATTGAAAGCTGGTGCTGGACCTGTTCAGCACACAATACCTTTTACATTGGTGCATTCATCGTTGCTTTCACTGCTCACTTTCATACAGGAAAAGCATTTGAATGGAATCAGTCCAGAGGCTGCTCTCTGCTGCGCAGCAACACAGTCAGCAAAGAATGAACAGTGGCATCTGCTCACACGGCAGAAGGAGCAGCAGGGAAAGCTAGTGCTCTGCTTCTTCAGCACACAAGCAGCTTTGCAACGGGGTCACCATCATTGCAGTCTCTCCTCGGCTTCATACCTAAAAGTCCATTTGAATCCAAATTCTCTGGTGGTGTCTCTCAGCTGCCCAGCAGCACAGTTAGTACAGCACGAACGTTTGGCCTCTGCTCCCACAGCAGAAGAGCCAGGATTGAAAGCTGGTGCTGGACCTGTTCAGCACACAATCACCTTTACATTGGTGCCTCCATCGTTGCTTTCACTGCTCACATTCATACAGGAAAAGCATTTGAATGGAATCAGTCCAGAGGCTGCTCTCTGCTGCGCAGCAACACAGTCAGCACAGAATGAACAGTGGCATCTGCTCACACGGCAGAAGGAGCAGCAGGGAAAGCTAGTGCTCTGCTTCTTCAGCACACAAGCAGCTTTGCAACGGGGTCACCATCATTGCAGTCTCTCCTCGGTTTCATACCTAAAAGTCCATTTGAATCCGAATTCTCAGGTGGTGTCGCTCAGCTGCCCAGCAGCACAGTGAGTACAGCACGAACGTTTGGCCTCTGCTCCAACAGCAGAAGAGCCAGGATTGAAAGCTGGTGCTGGACCTGTTCAGCACACAATCCCCTTTACATTGGTGCCTCCATCGTTCCTTTCACTGCTAACACTCATACAGGAAAAGCATTTGAATAGAATCCGTCCAGAGCCAGCTCCCTGCTGGCAGCAACACAGCACAGAATGAACAGTGGCATCTGCTCACACGGCAGAAGAGCAGCAGGGAAAGCTAGTGCTCTGCTTCTTCAGCACACAAGCAGCTTTGCAACGGGGTCACCATCATTGCAGTCTCTCCTCGGTTTCATACCTAAAAGTCCATTTGAATCCAAATTCTCAGGTGGTGTCTCTCAGCTGAACAGCAGCACAGTTAGTACAGCACGAACGTTTGGCATCTGCTCCCACAGCAGAAGAGCCAGGATTGAAAGCTGGTGCTGGACCTGTTCAGCACACAATCCCTTTTACATTGGTGCATTCATCGTTGCTTTCACTGCTCACTTTCATACAGGAAAAGCATTTGAATGGAATCAGTCCAGAGCCTGCTCTCTGCTGCGCAGCAACACAGTCAGCACAGAATGAACAGTGGCATCTGCTCACACGGCAGAAGGAGCAGCAGGGAAAGCTAGTGCTCTGCTTCTTCAGCACACAAGCAGCTTTGCAACGGGGTCACCATCATTGCAGTCTCTCCTCGGGTTCATACCTAAAAGTCCATTTGAATCCAAATTCTCAGGTGGTGTCGCTCAGCTGCCCAGCAGCACAGTGAGTACAGCACGAACGTTTGGCCTCTGCTCCAACAGCAGAAGAGCCAGGATTGAAAGCTGGTGCTGGACCTGTTCAGCACACAATCCCCTTTACATTGGTGCCTCCATCGTTGCTTTCACTGCTAACACTCATACAGGAAAAGCATTTGAATCGAATCCGTCCAGAGCCTGCTCCCTGCTGGCAGCAACACAGCACAGAATGAACAGTGGCATCTGCTCACACGGCAGAAGGAGCAGCAGGGAAAGCTAGTGCTCTGCTTCTTCAGCACACAAGCAGCTTTGCAACGGGGTCACCATCATTGCAGTCTCTCCTCGGTTTCATACCTAAAAGTCCATTTGAATCCAAATTCTCAGGTGGTGTCTCTCAGCTGCCCAGCAGCACAGTGAGTACAGCACGAACGTTTGGCCTCTGCTCCCACAGCAGAAGAGCCAGGATTGAAAGCTGGTGCTGGACCTGTTCAGCACACAATCACCTTTACATTGGTGCCTCCATCGTTGCTTTCACTGCTCACATTCATACAGGAAAAGCATTTGAATGGAATCAGTCCAGAGCCTGCTCTCTGCTGCGCAGCAACACAGTCAGCACAGAATGAACAGTGGCATCTGCTCACACGGCAGAAGGAGCAGCAGGGAAAGCTAGTGCTCTGCTTCTTCAGCACACAAGCAGCTTTGCAACGGGGTCACCATCATTGCAGTCTCTCCTCGGGTTCATACCTAAAAGTCCATTTGAATCCAAATTCTCAGGTGGTGTCTCTCAGCTGCCCAGCAGCACAGTTAGTACAGCACGAACGTTTGGCCTCTGCTCCCACAGCAGAAGAGCCAGGATTGAAAGCTGGTGCTGGACCTGTTCAGCACACAATCACCTTTACATTGGTGCCTCCATCGTTGCTTTCACTGCTCACATTCATACAGGAAAAGCATTTGAATGGAATCAGTCCAGAGGCTGCTCTCTGCTGCGCAGCAACACAGTCAGCACAGAATGAACAGTGGCATCTGCTCACACGGCAGAAGGAGCAGCAGGGAAAGCTAGTGCTCTGCTTCTTCAGCACACAAGCAGCTTTGCAACGGGGTCACCATCATTGCAGTCTCTCCTCGGCTTCATACCTAAAAGTCCATTTGAATCCGAATTCTCAGGTGGTGTCGCTCAGCTGCCCAGCAGCACAGTGAGTACAGCACGAACGTTTGGCCTCTGCTCCAACAGCAGAAGAGCCAGGATTGAAAGCTGGTGCTGGACCTGTTCAGCACACAATCCCCTTTACATTGGTGCCTCCATCGTTGCTTTCACTGCTAACACTCATACAGGAAAAGCATTTGAATAGAATCCGTCCAGAGCCTGCTCCCTGCTGGCAGCAACACAGCACAGAATGAACAGTGGCATCTGCTCACACGGCAGAAGAGCAGCAGGGAAAGCTAGTGCTCTGCTTCTTCAGCACACAAGCAGCTTTGCAACGGGGTCACCATCATTGCAGTCTCTCCTCGGTTTCATACCTAAAAGTCCATTTGAATCCAAATTCTCAGGTGGTGTCTCTCAGCTGCCCAGCAGCACAGTTAGTACAGCACGAACGTTTGGCATCTGCTCCCACAGCAGAAGAGCCAGGATTGAAAGCTGGTGCTGGACCTGTTCAGCACACAATCCCTTTTACATTGGTGCATTCATCGTTGCTTTCACTGCTCACTTTCATACAGGAAAAGCATTTGAATGGAATCAGTCCAGAGGCTGCTCTCTGCTGCGCAGCAACACAGTCAGCACAGAATGAACAGTGGCATCTGCTCACACGGCAGAAGGAGCAGCAGGGAAAGCTAGTGCTCTGCTTCTTCAGCACACAAGCAGCTTTGCAACGGGGTCACCATCATTGCAGTCTCTCCTCGGGTTCATACCTAAAAGTCCATTTGAATCCAAATTCTCAGGTGGTGTCGCTCAGCTGCCCAGCAGCACAGTGAGTACAGCACGAACGTTTGGCCTCTGCTCCAACAGCAGAAGAGCCAGGATTGAAAGCTGGTGCTGGACCTGTTCAGCACACAATCCCCTTTACATTGGTGCCTCCATCGTTGCTTTCACTGCTAACACTCATACAGGAAAAGCATTTGAATCGAATCCGTCCAGAGCCTGCTCCCTGCTGGCAGCAACACAGCACAGAATGAACAGTGGCATCTGCTCACACGGCAGAAGGAGCAGCAGGGAAAGCTAGTGCTCTGCTTCTTCAGCACACAAGCAGCTTTGCAACGGGGTCACCATCATTGCAGTCTCTCCTCGGCTTCATACCTAAAAGTCCATTTGAATCCAAATTCTCAGGTGGTGTCTCTCAGCTGCCCAGCAGCACAGTGAGTACAGCACGAACGTTTGGCCTCTGCTCCCACAGCAGAAGAGCCAGGATTGAAAGCTGGTGCTGGACCTGTTCAGCACACAATCACCTTTACATTGGTGCCTCCATCGTTGCTTTCACTGCTCACATTCATACAGGAAAAGCATTTGAATGGAATCAGTCCAGAGCCTGCTCTCTGCTGCGCAGCAACACAGTCAGCACAGAATGAACAGTGGCATCTGCTCACACGGCAGAAGGAGCAGCAGGGAAAGCTAGTGCTCTGCTTCTTCAGCACACAAGCAGCTTTGCAACGGGGTCACCATCATTGCAGTCTCTCCTCGGGTTCATACCTAAAAGTCCATTTGAATCCAAATTCTCAGGTGGTGTCGCTCAGCTGCCCAGCAGCACAGTTAGTACAGCACGAACGTTTGGCCTCTGCTCCCACAGCAGAAGAGCCAGGTTTGAAAGCTGGTGCTGGCCCTGTTCAGCACACAATCCCTTTTACATTGGTGCATTCATCGTTGCTTTCACTGCTCACTTTCATACAGGAAAAGCATTTGAATAGAATCAGTCCAGAGGCTGCTCTCTGCTGCGCAGCAACACAGTCAGCACAGAATGAACAGTGGCATCTGCTCACACGGCAGAAGGACCAGCAGGGAAAGCTAGTGCTCTGCTTCTTCAGCACACAAGCAGCTTTGCAACGGGGTCACCATCATTGCAGTCTCTCCTCGGCTTCATACCTAAAAGTCCATTTGAATCCAAATTCTCAGGTGGTGTCTCTCAGCTGCCCAGCAGCACAGTTAGTACAGCACGAACGTTTGGCCTCTGCTCCCACAGCAGAAGAGCCAGGATTGAAAGCTGGTGCTGGACCTGTTCAGCACACAATCACCTTTACACTGGTGCCTCCATCGTTGCTTTCACTGCTCACATTCATACAGGAAAAGCATTTGAATGGAATCAGTCCAGAGCCTGCTCTCTGCTGCGCAGCAACACAGTCAGCACAGAATGAACAGTGGCATCTGCTCACACGGCAGAAGGAGCAGCAGGGAAAGCTAGTGCTCTGCTTCTTCAGCACACAAGCAGCTTTGCAACGGGGTCACCATCATTGCAGTCTCTCCTCGGCTTCATACCTAAAAGTCCTTTTGAATCCGAATTCTCAGGTGGTGTCGCTCAGCTGCCCAGCAGCACAGTTAGTACAGCATGAACGTTTGGCCTCTGCTCCCACAGCAGAAGAGCCAGGATTGAAAGCTGGTGCTGGACCTGTTCAGCACACAATCCCTTTTACATTGGTGCATTCATCGTTGCTTTCACTGCTCACTTTCATACAGGAAAAGCATTTGAATGGAATCAGTCCAGAGCCTGCTCTCTGCTGCGCAGCAACACAGTCAGCACAGAATGAACAGTGGCATCTGCTCACACGGGAGAAGGAGCAGCAGGGAAAGCTAGTGCTCTGCTTCTTCAGCACACAAGCAGCTTTGCAACGGGGTCACCATCATTGCAGTCTCTCCTCGGATTCATACCTAAAAGTCCATTTGAATCCAAATTCTCAGGTGGTGTCTCTCAGCTGCCCAGCAGCACAGTTAGTACAGCACGAACGTTTGGCCTCTGCTCCCACAGCAGAAGAGCCAGGATTGAAAGCTGGTGCTGGACCTGTTCAGCACACAATCACCTTTACATTGGTGCCTCCATCGTTGCTTTCACTGCTCACATTCATACAGGAAAAGCATTTGAATGGAATCAGTCCAGAGGCTGCTCTCTGCTGCGCAGCAACACAGTCAGCACAGAATGAACAGTGGCATCTGCTCACACGGCAGAAGGAGCAGCAGGGAAAGCTAGTGCTCTGCTTCTTCAGCACACAAGCAGATTTGCAACGGGGTCACCATCATTGCAGTCTCTCCTCGGCTTCATACCTAAAAGTCCATTTGAATCCAAATTCTCAGGTGGTGTCTCTCAGCTGCCCAGCAGCACAGTTAGTACAGCACGAACGTTTGGCCTCTGCTCCCACAGCAGAAGAGCCAGGATTGAAAGCTGGTGCTGGACCTGTTCAGCACACAATCACCTTTACATTGGTGCCTCCATCGTTGCTTTCACTGCTCACATTCATACAGGAAAAGCATTTGAATGGAATCAGTCCAGAGCCTGCTCTCTGCTGCGCAGCAACACAGTCAGCACAGAATGAACAGTGGCATCTGCTCACACGGCAGAAGGAGCAGCAGGGAAAGCTAGTGCTCTGCTTCTTCAGCACACAAGCAGCTTTGCAACGGGGTCACCATCATTGCAGTCTCTCCTCGGCTTCATACCTAAAAGTCCATTTGAATCCGAATTCTCAGGTGGTGTCGCTCAGCTGCCCAGCAGCACAGTGAGTACAGCACGAACGTTTGGCCTCTGCTCCAACAGCAGAAGAGCCAGGATTGAAAGCTGGTGCTGGACCTGTTCAGCACACAATCCCCTTTACATTGGTGCCTCCATCGTTGCTTTCACTGCTAACACTCATACAGGAAAAGCATTTAAATAGAATCCGTCCAGAGCCTGCTCCCTGCTGGCAGCAACACAGCACAGAATGAACAGTGGCATCTGCTCACACGGCAGAAGAGCAGCAGGGAAAGCTAGTGCTCTGCTTCTTCAGCACACAAGCAGCTTTGCAACGGGGTCACCATCATTGCAGTCTCTCCTCGGTTTCATACCTAAAAGTCCATTTGAATCCAAATTCTCAGGTGGTGTCTCTCAGCTGCCCAGCAGCACAGTTAGTACAGCACGAACGTTTGGCATCTGCTCCCACAGCAGAAGAGCCAGGATTGAAAGCTGGTGCTGGACCTGTTCAGCACACAATCCCTTTTACATTGGTGCATTCATCGTTGCTTTCACTGCTCACTTTCATACAGGAAAAGCATTTGAATGGAATCAGTCCAGAGGCTGCTCTCTGCTGCGCAGCAACACAGTCAGCACAGAATGAACAGTGGCATCTGCTCACACGGCAGAAGGAGCAGCAGGGAAAGCTAGTGCTCTGCTTCTTCAGCACACAAGCAGCTTTGCAACGGGGTCACCATCATTGCAGTCTCTCCTCGGTTTCATACCTAAAAGTCCATTTGAATCCAAATTCTCAGGTGGTGTCGCTCAGCTGCCCAGCAGCACAGTGAGTACAGCACGAACGTTTGGCCTCTGCTCCAACAGCAGAAGAGCCAGGATTGAAAGCTGGTGCTGGACCTGTTCAGCACACAATCCCCTTTACATTGGTGCCTCCATCGTTGCTTTCACTGCTAACACTCATACAGGAAAAGCATTTGAATCGAATCCGTCCAGAGCCTGCTCCCTGCTGGCAGCAACACAGCACAGAATGAACAGTGGCATCTGCTCACACGGCAGAAGGAGCAGCAGGGAAAGCTAGTGCTCTGCTTCTTCAGCACACAAGCAGCTTTGCAACGGGGTCACCATCATTGCAGTCTCTCCTCGGCTTCATACCTAAAAGTCCATTTGAATCCAAATTCTCAGGTGGTGTCTCTCAGCTGCCCAGCAGCACAGTGAGTACAGCACGAACGTTTGGCCTCTGCTCCCACAGCAGAAGAGCCAGGATTGAAAGCTGGTGCTGGACCTGTTCAGCACACAATCACCTTTACATTGGTGCCTCCATCGTTGCTTTCACTGCTCACATTCATACAGGAAAAGCATTTGAATGGAATCAGTCCAGAGGCTGCTCTCTGCTGCGCAGCAACACAGTCAGCACAGAATGAACAGTGGCATCTGCTCACACGGCAGAAGGAGCAGCAGGGAAAGCTAGTGCTCTGCTTCTTCAGCACACAAGCAGCTTTGCAACGGGGTCACCATCATTGCAGTCTCTCCTCGGTTTCATACCTAAAAGTAAATTTGAATCCAAATTCTCAGGTGGTCTCTCTCAGCTGCCCAGCAGCACAGTTAGTACAGCACGAACGTTTGGCCTCTGCTCCCACAGCAGAAGAGCCAGGATTGAAAGCTGGTGCTGGACCTGTTCAGCACACAATCCCTTTTACATTGGTGCATTCATCGTTGCTTTCACTGCTCACTTTCATACAGGAAAAGCATTTGAATGGAATCAGTCCAGAGGCTGCTCTCTGCTGCGCAGCAACACAGTCAGCACAGAATGAACAGTGGCATCTGCTCACACGGCAGAAGGAGCAGCAGGGAAAGCTAGTGCTCTGCTTCTTCAGCACACAAGCAGCTTTGCAACGGGGTCACCATCATTGCAGTCTCTCCTCGGCTTCATACCTAAAAGTCCATTTGAATCCGAATTCTCAGGTGGTGACGCTCAGCTGCCCAGCAGCACAGTGAGTACAGCACGAACGTTTGGCATCTGCTCCCACAGCAGAAGGAGCAGCAGGGAAAGCTAGTGCTCTGCTTCTTCAGCACACAAGCAGCTTTGCAACGGGGTCACCATCATTGCAGTCTCTCCTCGGCTTCATACCTAAAAGTCCATTTGAATCCAAATTCTCAGGTGGTGTCTCTCAGCTGCCCAGCAGCACAGTGAGTACTGCACGAACGTTTGGCATCTGCTCCCACAGCAGAAGAGCAAGGATTGAAAGCTGGTGCTGGACCTGTTCAGCACACAATCCCTTTTACATTGGTGCATTCATCGTTGCTTTCACTGCTCACTTTCATACAGGAAAAGCATTTGAATGGAATCAGTCCAGAGGCTGCTCTCTGCTGCGCAGCAACACAGTCAGCACAGAATGAACAGTGGCATCTGCTCACACGGCAGAAGGAGCAGCAGGGAAAGCTAGTGCTCTGCTTCTTCAGCACACAAGCAGCTTTGCAACGGGGTCACCATCATTGCAGTCTCTCCTCGGCTTCATACCTAAAAGTCCATTTGAATCCAAATTCTCAGGTGGTGTCTCTCAGCTGCCCAGCAGCACAGTGAGTACAGCACGAACGTTTGGCCTCTGCTCCCACAGCAGAAGAGCCAGGATTGAAAGCTGGTGCTGGACCTGTTCAGCACACAATCACCTTTACATTGGTGCCTCCATCGTTGCTTTCACTGCTCACATTCATACAGGAAAAGCATTTGAATGGAATCAGTCCAGAGGCTGCTCTCTGCTGCGCAGCAACACAGTCAGCACAGAATGAACAGTGGCATCTGCTCACACGGCAGAAGGAGCAGCAGGGAAAGCTAGTGCTCTGCTTCTTCAGCACACAAGCAGCTTTGCAACGGGGTCACCATCATTGCAGTCTCTCCTCGGGTTCATACCTAAAAGTCCATTTGAATCCAAATTCTCAGGTGGTGTCGCTCAGCTGCCCAGCAGCACAGTTAGTACAGCACGAACGTTTGGCCTCTGCTCCCACAGCAGAAGAGCCAGGTTTGAAAGCTGGTGCTGGCCCTGTTCAGCACACAATCCCTTTTACATTGGTGCATTCATCGTTGCTTTCACTGCTCACTTTCATACAGGAAAAGCATTTGAATAGAATCAGTCCAGAGGCTGCTCTCTGCTGCGCAGCAACACAGTCAGCACAGAATGAACAGTGGCATCTGCTCACACGGCAGAAGGACCAGCAGGGAAAGCTAGTGCTCTGCTTCTTCAGCACACAAGCAGCTTTGCAACGGGGTCACCATCATTGCAGTCTCTCCTCGGGTTCATACCTAAAAGTCCATTTGAATCCAAATTCTCAGGTGGTGTCTCTCAGCTGCCCAGCAGCACAGTGAGTACAGCACGAACGTTTGGCCTCTGCTCCCACAGCAGAAGAGCCAGGATTGAAAGCTGGTGCTGGACCTGTTCAGCACACAATCACCTTTACATTGGTGCCTCCATCGTTGCTTTCACTGCTCACATTCATACAGGAAAAGCATTTGAATGGAATCAGTCCAGAGCCTGCTCTCTGCTGCGCAGCAACACAGTCAGCACAGAATGAACAGTGGCATCTGCTCACACGGCAGAAGGAGCAGCAGGGAAAGCTAGTGCTCTGCTTCTTCAGCACACAAGCAGCTTTGCAATGGGGTCACCATCATTGCAGTCTCTCCTCGGTTTCATACCTAAAAGTCCATTTGAATCCAAATTCTCAGGTGGTGTCTCTCAGCTGCCCAGCAGCACAGTTAGTACAGCACGAACGTTTGGCCTCTGCTCCCACAGCAGAAGAGCCAGGTTTGAAAGCTGGTGCTGGCCCTGTTCAGCACACAATCCCTTTTACATTGGTGCATTCATCGTTGCTTTCACTGCTCACTTTCATACAGGAAAAGCATTTGAATAGAATCAGTCCAGAGGCTGCTCTCTGCTGCGCAGCAACACAGTCAGCACAGAATGAACAGTGGCATCTGCTCACACGGCAGAAGGACCAGCAGGGAAAGCTAGTGCTCTGCTTCTTCAGCACACAAGCAGCTTTGCAACGGGGTCACCATCATTGCAGTCTCTCCTCGGGTTCATACCTAAAAGTCCATTTGAATCCAAATTCTCAGGTGGTGTCTCTCAGCTGCCCAGCAGCACAGTGAGTACTGCACGAACGTTTGGCATCTGCTCCCACAGCAGAAGAGCAAGGATTGAAAGCTGGTGCTGGACCTGTTCAGCACACAATCCCTTTTACATTGGTGCATTCATCGTTGCTTTCACTGCTCACTTTCATACAGGAAAAGCATTTGAATGGAATCAGTCCAGAGCCTGCTCTCTGCTGCGCAGCAACACAGTCAGCACAGAATGAACAGTGGCATCTGCTCACACGGCAGAAGGAGCAGCAGGGAAAGCTAGTGCTCTGCTTCTTCAGCACACAAGCAGCTTTGCAACGGGGTCACCATCATTGCAGTCTCTCCTCGGCTTCATACCTAAAAGTCCATTTGAATCCAAATTCTCAGGTGGTGTCTCTCAGCTGCCCAGCAGCACAGTGAGTACAGCACGAACGTTTGGCCTCTGCTCCCACAGCAGAAGAGCCAGGATTGAAAGCTGGTGCTGGACCTGTTCAGCACACAATCACCTTTACATTGGTGCCTCCATCGTTGCTTTCACTGCTCACATTCATACAGGAAAAGCATTTGAATGGAATCAGTCCAGAGCCTGCTCTCTGCTGCGCAGCAACACAGTCAGCACAGAATGAACAGTGGCATCTGCTCACACGGCAGAAGGAGCAGCAGGGAAAGCTAGTGCTCTGCTTCTTCAGCACACAAGCAGCTTTGCAACGGGGTCACCATCATTGCAGTCTCTCCTCGGGTTCATACCTAAAAGTCCATTTGAATCCAAATTCTCAGGTGGTGTCGCTCAGCTGCCCAGCAGCACAGTTAGTACAGCACGAACGTTTGGCCTCTGCTCCCACAGCAGAAGAGCCAGGTTTGAAAGCTGGTGCTGGCCCTGTTCAGCACACAATCCCTTTTACATTGGTGCATTCATCGTTGCTTTCACTGCTCACTTTCATACAGGAAAAGCATTTGAATAGAATCAGTCCAGAGGCTGCTCTCTGCTGCGCAGCAACACAGTCAGCACAGAATGAACAGTGGCATCTGCTCACACGGCAGAAGGACCAGCAGGGAAAGCTAGTGCTCTGCTTCTTCAGCACACAAGCAGCTTTGCAACGGGGTCACCATCATTGCAGTCTCTCCTCGGGTTCATACCTAAAAGTCCATTTGAATCCAAATTCTCAGGTGGTGTCTCTCAGCTGCCCAGCAGCACAGTTAGTACAGCACGAACGTTTGGCCTCTGCTCCCACAGCAGAAGAGCCAGGATTGAAAGCTGGTGCTGGACCTGTTCAGCACACAATCACCTTTACACTGGTGCCTCCATCGTTGCTTTCACTGCTCACATTCATACAGGAAAAGCATTTGAATGGAATCAGTCCAGAGCCTGCTCTCTGCTGCGCAGCAACACAGTCAGCACAGAATGAACAGTGGCATCTGCTCACACGGCAGAAGGAGCAGCAGGGAAAGCTAGTGCTCTGCTTCTTCAGCACACAAGCAGCTTTGCAACGGGGTCACCATCATTGCAGTCTCTCCTCGGCTTCATACCTAAAAGTCCTTTTGAATCCGAATTCTCAGGTGGTGTCGCTCAGCTGCCCAGCAGCACAGTTAGTACAGCATGAACGTTTGGCCTCTGCTCCCACAGCAGAAGAGCCAGGATTGAAAGCTGGTGCTGGACCTGTTCAGCACACAATCCCTTTTACATTGGTGCATTCATCGTTGCTTTCACTGCTCACTTTCATACAGGAAAAGCATTTGAATGGAATCAGTCCAGAGCCTGCTCTCTGCTGCGCAGCAACACAGTCAGCACAGAATGAACAGTGGCATCTGCTCACACGGCAGAAGGAGCAGCAGGGAAAGCTAGTGCTCTGCTTCTTCAGCACACAAGCAGCTTTGCAACGGGGTCACCATCATTGCAGTCTCTCCTCGGGTTCATACCTAAAAGTCCATTTGAATCCAAATTCTCAGGTGGTGTCTCTCAGCTGCCCAGCAGCACAGTGAGTACAGCACGAACGTTTGGCCTCTGCTCCCACAGCAGAAGAGCCAGGATTGAAAGCTGGTGCTGGACCTGTTCAGCACACAATCACCTTTACATTGGTGCCTCCATCGTTGCTTTCACTGCTCACATTCATACAGGAAAAGCATTTGAATGGAATCAGTCCAGAGGCTGCTCTCTGCTGCGCAGCAACACAGTCAGCACAGAATGAACAGTGGCATCTGCTCACACGGCAGAAGGAGCAGCAGGGAAAGCTAGTGCTCTGCTTCTTCAGCACACAAGCAGCTTTGCAATGGGTCACCATCATTGCAGTCTCTCCTCGGTTTCATACCTAAAAGTCCATTTGAATCCAAATTCTCAGGTGGTGTCTCTCAGCTGCCCAGCAGCACAGTTAGTACAGCACGATCGTTTGGCCTCTGCTCCCACAGCAGAAGAGCCAGGTTTGAAAGCTGGTGCTGGCCCTGTTCAGCACACAATCCCTTTTACATTGGTGCATTCATCGTTGCTTTCACTGCTCACTTTCATACAGGAAAAGCATTTGAATAGAATCAGTCCAGAGGCTGCTCTCTGCTGCGCAGCAACACAGTCAGCACAGAATGAACAGTGGCATCTGCTCACACGGCAGAAGGACCAGCAGGGAAAGCTAGTGCTCTGCTTCTTCAGCACACAAGCAGCTTTGCAACGGGGTCACCATCATTGCAGTCTCTCCTCGGGTTCATACCTAAAAGTCCATTTGAATCCAAATTCTCAGGTGGTGTCTCTCAGCTGCCCAGCAGCACAGTTAGTACAGCACGAACGTTTGGCCTCTGCTCCCACAGCAGAAGAGCCAGGATTGAAAGCTGGTGCTGGACCTGTTCAGCACACAATCACCTTTACACTGGTGCCTCCATCGTTGCTTTCACTGCTCACATTCATACAGGAAAAGCATTTGAATGGAATCAGTCCAGAGCCTGCTCTCTGCTGCGCAGCAACACAGTCAGCACAGAATGAACAGTGGCATCTGCTCACACGGCAGAAGGAGCAGCAGGGAAAGCTAGTGCTCTGCTTCTTCAGCACACAAGCAGCTTTGCAACGGGGTCACCATCATTGCAGTCTCTCCTCGGCTTCATACCTAAAAGTCCTTTTGAATCCGAATTCTCAGGTGGTGTCGCTCAGCTGCCCAGCAGCACAGTTAGTACAGCATGAACGTTTGGCCTCTGCTCCCACAGCAGAAGAGCCAGGATTGAAAGCTGGTGCTGGACCTGTTCAGCACACAATCCCTTTTACATTGGTGCATTCATCGTTGCTTTCACTGCTCACTTTCATACAGGAAAAGCATTTGAATGGAATCAGTCCAGAGCCTGCTCTCTGCTGCGCAGCAACACAGTCAGCACAGAATGAACAGTGGCATCTGCTCACACGGCAGAAGGAGCAGCAGGGAAAGCTAGTGCTCTGCTTCTTCAGCACACAAGCAGCTTTGCAACGGGGTCACCATCATTGCAGTCTCTCCTCGGCTTCATACCTAAAAGTCCATTTGAATCCGAATTCTCAGGTGGTGTCGCTCAGCTGCCCAGCAGCACAGTTAGTACAGCACGAACGTTTGGCCTCTGCTCCCACAGCAGAAGAGCCAGGATTGAAAGCTGGTGCTGGACCTGTTCAGCACACAATCCCTTTTACATTGGTGCATTCATCGTTGCTTTCACTGCTCACTTTCATACAGGAAAAGCATTTGAATGGAATCAGTCCAGAGCCTGTTCTCTGCTGCGCAGCAACACAGTCAGCACAGAATGAACAGTGGCATCTGCTCACACGGCAGAAGGAGCAGCAGGGAAAGCTAGTGCTCTGCTTCTTCAGCACACAAGCAGCTTTGCAACGGGGTCACCATCATTGCAGTCTCTCCTCGGTTTCATACCTAAAAGTCCATTTGAATCCAAATTCTCAGGTGGTGTCTCTCAGCTGCCCAGCAGCACAGTTAGTACAGCACGAACGTTTGGCCTCTGCTCCCACAGCAGAAGAGCCAGGATTGAAAGCTGGTGCTGGACCTGTTCAGCACACAATCCCTTTTACATTGGTGCATTCATCGTTGCTTTCACTGCTCACTTTCATACAGGAAAAGCATTTGAATGGAATCAGTCCAGAGGCTGCTCTCTGCTGCGCAGCAACACAGTCAGCACAGAATGAACAGTGGCATCTGCTCACACGGCAGAAGGAGCAGCAGGGGAAAGCTAGTGCTCTGCTTCTTCAGCACACAAGCAGCTTTGCAACGGGGTCACCATCATTGCAGTCTCTCCTCGGCTTCATACCTAAAAGTCCTTTTGAATCCGAATTCTCAGGTGGTGTCGCTCAGCTGCCCAGCAGCACAGTGAGGACAGCACGAACGTTTGGCATCTACTCCCACAGCAGAAGAGCCAGGATTGAAAGCTGGTGCTGGACCTGTTCAGCACACAATCCCCTTTACATTGGTGCCTCCATCGTTGCTTTCACTGCTAACACTCATACAGGAAAAGCATTTGAATAGAATCCGTCCAGAGCCTGCTCCCTGCTGGCAGCAACACAGCACAGAATGAACAGTGGCATCTGCTCACACGGCAGAAGGAGCAGCAGGGAAAGCTAGTGCTCTGCTTCTTCAGCACACAAGCAGCTTTGCAACGGGGTCACCATCATTGCAGTCTCTCCTCGGTTTCATACCTAAAAGTAAATTTGAATCCAAATTCTCAGGTGGTCTCTCTCAGCTGCCCAGCAGCACAGTTAGTACAGCACGAACGTTTGGCCTCTGCTCCCACAGCAGAAGAGCCAGGATTGAAAGCTGGTGCTGGACCTGTTCAGCACACAATCCCTTTTACATTGGTGCATTCATCGTTGCTTTCACTGCTCACTTTCATACAGGAAAAGCATTTGAATGGAATCAGTCCAGAGGCTGCTCTCTGCTGCGCAGCAACACAGTCAGCACAGAATGAACAGTGGCATCTGCTCACACGGCAGAAGGAGCAGCAGGGAAAGCTAGTGCTCTGCTTCTTCAGCACACAAGCAGCTTTGCAACGGGGTCACCATCATTGCAGTCTCTCCTCGGCTTCATACCTAAAAGTCCATTTGAATCCGAATTCTCAGGTGGTGTCGCTCAGCTGCCCAGCAGCACAGTGAGGACAGCACGAACGTTTGGCCTCTGCTCCCACAGCAGAAGAGCCAGGATTGAAAGCTGGTGCTGGACCTGTTCAGCACACAATCACCTTTACATTGGTGCCTCCATCGTTGCTTTCACTGCTCACTTTCATACAGGAAAAGCATTTGAATGGAATCAGTCCAGAGCCTGCTCTCTGCTGCGCAGGAACACAGTCAGCACAGAATGAACAGTGGCATCTGCTCACACGGCAGAAGGAGCAGCAGGGAAAGCTAGTGCTCTGCTTCTTCAGCACACAAGCAGCTTTGCAACGGGGTCACCATCATTGCAGTCTCTCCTCGGTTTCATACCTAAAAGTCCATTTGAATCCAAATTCTCAGGTGGTGTCTCTCAGCTGCCCAGCAGCACAGTGAGTACAGCACGAACGTTTGGCCTCTGCTCCCACAGCAGAAGAGCCAGGATTGAAAGCTGGTGCTGGACCTGTTCAGCACACAATCACCTTTACATTGGTGCCTCCATCGTTGCTTTCACTGCTCACATTCATACAGGAAAAGCATTTGAATGGAATCAGTCCAGAGCCTGCTCTCTGCTGCGCAGCAACAGAGTCAGCACAGAATGAACAGTGGCATCTGCTCACACGGCAGAAGGAGCAGCAGGGAAAGCTAGTGCTCTGCTTCTTCAGCACACAAGCAGCTTTGCAACGGGGTCACCATCATTGCAGTCTCTCCTCGGTTTCATACCTAAAAGTCCATTTGAATCCAAATTCTCAGGTGGTGTCGCTCAGCTGCCTAGCAGCACAGTGAGTACAGCACGAACGTTTGGCCTCTGCTCCCACAGCAGAAGAGCCAGGACTGAAAGCTGGTGCTGGACCTGTTCAGCACACAATCCCCTTTTCATTGGTGCCTCCATCGTTGCTTTCACTGCTAACACTCATACAGGAAAAGCATTTGAATAGAATCCGTCCAGAGCCTGCTCCCTGCTGGCAGCAACACAGCACAGAATGAACAGTGGCATCTGCTCACACGGCAGAAGGAGCAGCAGGGAAAGCTAGTGCTCTGCTTCTTCAGCACACAAGCAGCTTTGCAACGGGGTCACCATCATTGCAGTCTCTCCTCGGTTTCATACCTAAAAGTAAATTTGAATCCAAATTCTCAGGTTGTGTCTCTCAGCTGCCCAGCAGCACAGTGAGAACAGCACGAACGTTTGGCCTCTGCTCCCACAGCAGAAGAGCCAGGATTGAAAGCTTCTGCTGGACCTGTTCAGCACACAATCCCTTTTACATTGGTGCATTCATCGTTGCTTTCACTGCTCACTTTCATACAGGAAAAGCATTTGAATGGAATCAGTCCAGAGGCTGCTCTCTGCTGCGCAGCAACACAGTCAGCACAGAATGAACAGTGGCATCTGCTCACACCGCAGAAGGACCAGCAGGGAAAGCTAGTGCTCTGCTTCTTCAGCACACAAGCAGCTTTGCAACGGGGTCACCATCATTGCAGTCTCTCCTCGGTTTCATACCTAAAAGTCCATTTGAATCCAAATTCTCAAGCGGTCTCAGCTGCCCACCAGCACAGTGAGTACTGCACGTACGTTTGGCATCTGCTCCCACAGCAGAAGAGCAAGGATTGAAAGCTGGTGCTGGACCTGTTCAGCACACAATCCCTTTTAC
This sequence comes from Pezoporus flaviventris, assembly GCF_033815535.1. Taxonomy (NCBI): domain Eukaryota; kingdom Metazoa; phylum Chordata; class Aves; order Psittaciformes; family Psittacidae; genus Pezoporus; species Pezoporus flaviventris. The sequence continues at coordinate 44,476 of NW_026892812.1, forward strand.
ATTGGTGCATTCATCGTTGCTTTCACTGCTCACTTTCATACAGGAAGAGCATTTGAATGGAATCAGTCCAGAGGCTGCTCTCTGCTGCGCAGCAACACAGTCAGCACAGAATGAACAGTGGCATCTGCTCACACGGCAGAAGGAGCAGCAGGGAAAGCTAGTGCTCTGCTTCTTCAGCACACAAGCAGCTTTGCAACGGGGTCACCATCATTGCAGTCTCTCCTCGGCTTCATACCTAAAAGTCCATTTGAATCCGAATTCTCAGGTGGTGTCGCTCAGCTGCCCAGCAGCACAGTGAGTACAGCACGAACGTTTGGCCTCTGCTCCCACAGCAGAAGAGCCAGGATTGAAAGCTGGTGCTGGACCTGTTCAGCACACAATCCCCTTTACATTGGTGCCTCCATCGTTGCTTTCACTGCTCACTTTCATACAGGAAAAGCATTTGAATGGAATCAGTCCAGAGCCTGCTCTCTGCTGCGCAGGAACACAGTCAGCACAGAATGAACAGTGGCATCTGCTCACACGGCAGAAGGAGCAGCAGGGAAAGCTAGTGCTCTGCTTCTTCAGCACACAAGCAGCTTTGCAACGGGGTCACCATCATTGCAGTCTCTCCTCGGTTTCATACCTAAAAGTCCATTTGAATCCGAATTCTCAGGTGGTGTCGCTCAGCTGCCTAGCAGCACAGTGAGTACAGCACGAACGTTTGGCCTCTGCTCCCACCGCAGAAGAGCCAGGATTGAAAGCTGGTGCTGGACCTGTTCAGCACACAATCCCCTTTACATTGGTGCCTCCATCGTTGCTTTCACTGCTAACACTCATACAGGAAAAGCATTTGAATAGAATCCGTCCAGAGCCTGCTCCCTGCTGGCAGCAACACAGCACAGAATGAACAGTGGCATCTGCTCACACGGCAGAAGGAGCAGCAGGGAAAGCTAGTGCTCTGCTTCTTCAGCACACAAGCAGCTTTGCAACGGGGTCACCATCATTGCAGTCTCTCCTCGGTTTCATACCTAAAAGTAAATTTGAATCCAAATTCTCAGGTGGTCTCTCTCAGCTGCCCAGCAGCACAGTGAGAACAGCACGAACGTTTGGCCTCTGCTCCCACAGCAGAAGAGCCAGGATTGAAAGCTGGTGCTGGACCTGTTCAGCACACAATCCCTTTTACATTGGTGCATTCATCGTTGCTTTCACTGCTCACTTTCATACAGGAAAAGCATTTGAATGGAATCAGTCCAGAGCCTGCTCTCTGCTGCGCAGCAACACAGTCAGCACAGAATGAACAGTGGCATCTGCTCACACGGCAGAAGGACCAGCAGGGAAAGCTAGTGCTCTGCTTCTTCAGCACACAAGCAGCTTTGCAACGGGGTCACCATCATTGCAGTCTCTCCTCGGTTTCATACCTAAAAGTCCATTTGAATCCAAATTCTCAGGTGGTGTCTCTCAGCTGCCCAGCAGCACAGTGAGTACAGCACGAACGTTTGGCCTCTGCTCCCACAGCAGAAGAGCCAGGATTGAAAGCTGGTGCTGGACCTGTTCAGCACACAATCACCTTTACATTGGTGCCTCCATCGTTGCTTTCACTGCTCACATTCATACAGGAAAAGCATTTGAATGGAATCAGTCCAGAGGCTGCTCTCTGCTGCGCAGCAACACAGTCAGCACAGAATGAACAGTGGCATCTGCTCACACGGCAGAAGGAGCAGCAGGGAAAGCTAGTGCTCTGCTTCTTCAGCACACAAGTAGCTTTGCAACGGGGTCACCATCATTGCAGTCTCTCCTCGGTTTCATACCTAAAAGTCCATTTGAATGCAAATTCTCAGGTGGTGTCTCTCAGCTGCCCAGCAGCACAGTTAGTACAGCACGAACGTTTGGCCTCTGCTCCCACAGCAGAAGAGCCAGGATTGAAAGCTGGTGCTGGACCTGTTCAGCACACAATCCCCTTTACATTGGTGCCTCCATCGTTGCTTTCACTGCTCACATTCATACAGGAAAAGCATTTGAATGGAATCAGTCCAGAGGCTGCTCTCTGCTGCGCAGCAACACAGTCAGCACAGAATGAACAGTGGCATCTGCTCACACGGCAGAAGGAGCAGCAGGGAAAGCTAGTGCTCTGCTTCTTCAGCACACAAGCAGCTCTGCAACGGGGTAACCATCATTGCAGTCTCTCCTCGGCTTCATACCTAAAAGTCCATTTGAATCCGAATTCTCAGGTGGTGTCGCTCAGCTGCCCAGCAGCACAGTGAGTACAGCACGAACGTTTGGCCTCTGCTCCAACAGCAGAAGAGCCAGGATTGAAAGCTGGTGCTGGACCTGTTCAGCACACAATCCCCTTTACATTGGTGCCTCCATCGTTGCTTTCACTGCTAACACTCATACAGGAAAAGCATTTGAATAGAATCCGTCCAGAGCCTGCTCCCTGCTGGCGGCAACACAGCACAGAATGAACAGTGGCATCTGCTCACACGGCAGAAGAGCAGCAGGGAAAGCTAGTGCTCTGCTTCTTCAGCACACAAGCAGCTTTGCAAACGGGGTCACCATCATTGCAGTCTCTCCTCGGTTTCTTACCTAAAAGTCCATTTGAATCCAAATTCTCAGGTGGTGTCTCTCAGGTGCCCAGCAGCACAGTTAGTACAGCACGAACGTTTGGCATCTGCTCCCACAGCAGAAGAGCCAGGATGAAAGCTGGTGCTGGACCTGTTCAGCACACAATCCCTTTTACATTGGTGCATTCATCGTTGCTTTCACTGCTCACTTTCATACAGGAAAAGCATTTGAATGGAATCAGTCCAGAGGCTGCTCTCTGCTGCGCAGCAACACAGTCAGCACAGAATGAACAGTGGCATCTGCTCACACGGCAGAAGGAGCAGCAGGGAAAGCTAGTGCTCTGCTTCTTCAGCACACAAGCAGCTTTGCAACGGGGTCACCATCATTGCAGTCTCTCCTCGGCTTCATACCTAAAAGTCCATTTGAATCCGAATTCTCAGGTGGTGTCTCTTAGCTGCCCAGCAGCACAGTGAGTACAGCACGAACGTTTGGCCTCTGCTCCCACAGCAGAAGAGACAGGATTGAAAGCTTGTGCTGGACCTGTTCAGCACACAATCCCTTTTACATTGGTGCATTCATCGTTGCTTTCACTGCTCACTTTCATACAGGAAAAGCATTTGAATGGAATCAGTACAGAGGCTGCTCTCTGCTGCGCAGCAACACAGTCAGCACAGAATGAACAGTAGCATCTGCTCACACGGCAGAAGGAGCAGCAGGGAAAGCTAGTGCTCTGCCTCTTCAGCACACAAGCAGCTTTGCAACGGGGTCACCATCATTGCAGTCTCTCCTCGGTTTCATACCTAAAAGTCCATTTGAATCCAAATTCTAAAGCGGTCTCAGCTGCCCAGCAGCACAGTGAGTACTGCACGAACGTTTGGCATCTGCTCCCACAGCAGAAGAGCCAGGATTGAAAGCTGGTGCTGGACCTGTTCAGCACACAATCCCTTTTACATTGGTGCATTCATCGTTGCTTTCACTGCTCACTTTCATACAGGAAAAGCATTTGAATGGAATCAGTCCAGAGCCTGCTCTCTGCTGCGCAGCAACACAGTCAGCACAGAATGAACAGTGGCATCTGCTCAAACGGCAGAAGGAGCAGCAGGGAAAGCTAGTGCTCTGCTTCTTCAGCACACAAGCAGCTTTGCAACGGGGTCACCATCATTGCAGTCTCTCCTCGGCTTCATACCTAAAAGTCCATTTGAATCCGAATTCTCAGGTGGTGTCGCTCAGCTGCCCAGCAGCACAGTGAGTACAGCACGAACGTTTGGCATCTGCTCCCACAGCAGAAGGAGCAGCAGGGAAAGCTAGTGCTCTGCTTCTTCAGCACACAAGCAGCTTTGCAACGGGGTCACCATCATTGCAGTCTCTCCTCGGCTTCATACCTAAAAGTCCATTTGAATCCAAATTCTCAGGTGGTGTCTCTCAGCTGCCCAGCAGCACAGTTAGTACAGCACGAACGTTTGGCCTCTGCTCCCACAGCAGAAGAGCCAGGATTGAAAGCTGGTGCTGGACCTGTTCGGCACACAATCACCTTTACATTGGTGCCTCCATCGTTGCTTTCACTGCTCACATTCATACAGGAAAAGCATTTGAATGGAATCAGTCCAGAGCCTGCTCTCTGCTGCGCAGCAACACAGTCAGCACAGAATGAACAGTGGCATCTGCTCACACGGCAGAAGGAGCAGCAGGGAAAGCTAGTGCTCTGCTTCTTCAGCACACAAGCAGCTTTGCAACGGGGTCACCATCATTGCAGTCTCTCCTCGGCTTCATACCTAAAAGTCCTTTTGAATCCGAATTCTCAGGTGGTGTCTCTCAGCTGCCCAGCAGCACAGTTAGTATATACGAACGTTTGGCCTCTGCTCCCACAGCAGAAGAGCCAGGATTGAAAGCTGGTGCTGGACCTGTTCAGCACACAATCCCTTTTACATTGGTGCATTCATCGTTGCTTTCACTGCTCACTTTCATACAGGAAAAGCATTTGAATGGAATCAGTCCAGAGGCTGCTCTCTGCTGCGCAGCAACACAGTCAGCACAGAATGAACAGTGGCATCTGCTCACACGGCAGAAGGAGCAGCAGGGAAAGCTAGTGCTCTGCTTCTTCAGCACACAAGCAGCTTTGCAACGGGGTCACCATCATTGCAGTCTCTCCTCGGTTTCATACCTAAAAGTCCATTTGAATCCAAATTCTCAAGCGGTCTCAGCTGCCCAGCAGCACAGTGAGTACAGCACGAACGTTTGGCCTCTGCTCCCACAGCAGAAGAGCCAGGATTGAAAGCTGGTGCTGGACCTGTTCAGCACACAATCCCTTTTACATTGGTGCATTCATCGTTGCTTTCACTGCTCACTTTCATACAGGAAAAGCATTTGAATGGAATCAGTCCAGAGGCTGCTCTCTGCTGCGCAGCAACACAGTCAGCACAGAATGAACAGTGGCATCTGCTCACACGGCAGAAGGACCAGCAGGGAAAGCTAGTGCTCTGCTTCTTCAGCACACAAGCAGCTTTGCAACGGGGTTACCATCATTGCAGTCTCTCCTCGGTTTCATACCTAAAAGTCCATTTGAATCCAAATTCTCAGGTGGTGTCTCTCAGCTGCCCAGCAGCACAGTTAGTACAGCACGAACGTTTGGCCTCTGCTCCCACAGCAGAAGAGCCAGGATTGAAAGCTGGTGCTAGACCTGTTCAGCACATAATCCCTTTTACATTGGTGCATTCATCGTTGCTTTCACTGCTCACTTTCATACAGGAAAAGCATTTGAATGGAATCAGTCCAGAGGCTGCTCTCTGCTGCGCAGCAACACAGTCAGCACAGAATGAACAGTGGCATCTGCTCACACGGCAGAAGGAGCAGCAGGGAAAGCTAGTGCTCTGCTTCTTCAGCACACAAGCAGCTTTGCAACGGGGTCACCATCATTGCAGTCTCTCCTCGGTTTCATACCTAAAAGTCCATTTGAATCCAAATTCTCAGGTGTTGTCTCTCAGCTGCCCAGCAGCACAGTTAGTACAGCACGAACGTTTGGCCTCTGCTCCCACAGCAGAAGAGCCAGGATTGAAAGCTGGTGCTGGACCTGTTCAGCACACAATCCCTTTTACATTGGTGCATTCATCGTTGCTTTCACTGCTCACTTTCATACAGGAAAAGCATTTGAATGGAATCAGTCCAGAGGCTGCTCTCTGCTGCGCAGCAACACAGTCAGCACAGAATGAACAGTGGCATCTGCTCACACGGCAGAAGGAGCAGCAGGGAAAGGTAGTGCTCTGCTTCTTCAGCACACAAGCAGCTTTGCAACGGGGTCACCATCATTGCAGTCTCTCCTCGGGTTCATACCTAAAAGTCCATTTGAATCCAAATTCTCAGGTGGTGTCTCTCAGCTGCCCAGCAGCACAGTTAGTACAGCACGAACGTTTAGCCTCTGCTCCCACAGCAGAAGAGCCAGGATTGAAAGCTGGTGCTGGACCTGTTCAGCACACAATCCCTTTTACATTGGTGCATTCATCGTTGCTTTCACTGCTCACTTTCATACAGGAAAAGCATTTGAATGGAATCAGTCCAGAGGCTGCTCTCTGCTGCGCAGCAACACAGTCAGCACAGAATGAACAGTGGCATCTGCTCACACGGCAGAAGGAGCAGCAGGAAAGCTAGTGCTCTGCTTCTTCAGCACACAAGCAGCTTTGCAACGGGGTCACCATCATTGCAGTCTCTCCTCGGGTTCATACCTAAAAGTCCATTTGAATCCGAATTCTCAGGTGGTGTCGCTCAGCTGCCCAGCAGCACAGTGAGTACAGCACGAACGTTTGGCCTCTGCTCCAACAGCAGAAGAGCCAGGATTGAAAGCTGGTGCTGGACCTGTTCAGCACACAATCCCCTTTACATTGGTGCCTCCATCGTTGCTTTCACTGCTAACACTCATACAGGGAAAGCATTTGAATAGAATCCGTCCAGAGCCTGCTCCCTGCTGGCAGCAACACAGCACAGAATGAACAGTGGCATCTGCTCACACGGCAGAAGAGCAGCAGGGAAAGCTAGTGCTCTGCTTCTTCAGCACACAAGCAGCTTTGCAACGGGGTCACCATCATTGCAGTCTCTCCTCGGTTTCATACCTAAAAGTCCGTTTGAATCCAAATTCTCAGGTGGTGTCTCTCAGCTGCCCTGCATCACAGTTAGTACAGCACGAACGTTTGGCCTCTGCTCCCACAGCAGAAGAGCCAGGATTGAAAGCTGGTGCTGGCCCTGTTCAGCACACAATCCCTTTTACATTGGTGCATTCATCGTTGCTTTCACTGCTCACTTTCATACAGGAAAAGCATTTGAATAGAATCAGTCCAGAGGCTGCTCTCTGCTGCGCAGCAACACAGTCAGCACAGAATGAACAGTGGCATCTGCTCACACGGCAGAAGGAGCAGCAGGGAAAGCTAGTGCTCTGCTTCTTCAGCACACAAGCAGCTTTGCAACGGGGTCACCATCATTGCAGTCTCTCCTCGGGTTCATACCTAAAAGTCCATTTGAATCCAAATTCTCAGGTGGTGTCTCTCAGCTGCCCAGCAGCACAGTTAGTACAGCACGAACGTTTGGCCTCTGCTCCCACAGCAGAAGAGCCAGGATTGAAAGCTGGTGCTGGACCTGTTCAGCACACAATCCCCTTTACATTGGTGCCTCCATCGTTGCTTTCACTGCTCACATTCATACAGGAAAAGCATTTGAATAGAATCAGTCCAGAGGCTGCTCTCTGCTGCGCAGCAACACAGTCAGCACAGAATGAACAGTGGCATCTGCTCACACGGCAGAAGGAGCAGCAGGGAAAAGCTAGTGCTCTGCTTCTTCAGCACACAAGCAGCTTTGCAACGGGGTCACCATCATTGCAGTCTCTCCTCGGCTTCATACCTAAAAGTCCATTTGAATCCAAATTCTCAGGTGGTGTCTCTCAGCTGCCCAGCAGCACAGTTAGTACAGCACGAACATTTGGCCTCTGCTCCCACAGCAGAAGAGCCAGGATTGAAAGCTGGTGCTAGACCTGTTCAGCACATAATCCCTTTTACATTGGTGCCTCCATCGTTGCTTTCACTGCTCACATTCATCCAGGAAAAGCATTTGAATGGAATCAGTCCAGAGGCTGCTCTCTGCTGCGCAGCAACACAGTCAGCACAGAATGAACAGTGGCATCTGCTCACACGGCAGAAGGAGCAGCAGGGAAAGCTAGTGCTCTGCTTCTTCAGCACACAAGCAGCTTTGCAACGGGGTCACCATCATTGCAGTCTCTCCTCGGCTGCATACCTAAAAGTCCATTTGAATCCGAATTCTCAGGTGGTGTCGCTCAGCTGCCCAGCAGCACAGTGAGTACAGCACGAACGTTTGGCCTCTGCTCCAACAGCAGAAGAGCCAGGATTGAAAGCTGGTGCTGGACCTGTTCAGCACACAATCCCCTTTACATTGGTGCCTCCATCGTTGCTTTCACTGCTAACACTCATACAGGAAAAGCATTTGAATAGAATCCGTCCAGAGCCTGCTCCCTGCTGGCAGCAACACAGCACAGAATGAACAGTGGCATCTGCTCACACGGCAGAAGGAGCAGCAGGGAAAGCTAGTGCTCTGCTTCTTCAGCACACAAGCAGCTTTGCAACCGGGGTCACCATCATTGCAGTCTCTCCTCGGCTTCATACCTAAAAGTCCATTTGAATCCGAATTCTCAGGTGGTGTCGCTCAGCTGCCCAGCAGCACAGTGAGTACAGCACGAACGTTTGGCCTCTGCTCCCACAGCAGAAGAGCCAGGATTGAAAGCTGGTGCTGGACCTGTTCAGCACACAATCCCCTTTACATTGGTGCCTCCATCGTTGCTTTCACTGCTAACACTCATACAGGAAAAGCATTTCAATGGAATCCGTCCAGAGCCTGCTCCCTGCTGGCAGCAACACAGCACAGAATGAACAGTGGCATCTGCTCACACGGCAGAAGAGCAGCAGGGAAAGCTAGTGCTCTGCTTCTTCAGCACACAAGCAGCTTTGCAACGGGGTCACCATCATTGCAGTCTCTCCTCGGTTTCATACCTAAAAGTAAATTTGAATCCAAATTCTCAGGTGGTGTCTCTCAGCTGCCCTGCAGCACAGTTAGTACAGCACGAACGTTTGGCCTCTGCTCCCACAGCAGAAGAGCCAGGATTGAAAGCTGGTGCTGGCCCTGTTCAGCACACAATCCCTTTTACATTGGTGCATTCATCGTTGCTTTCACTGCTCACTTTCATACAGGAAAAGCATTTGAATAGAATCAGTCCAGAGGCTGCTCTCTGCTGCGCAGCAACACAGTCAGCACAGAATGAACAGTGGCATCTGCTCACACGGCAGAAGGAGCAGCAGGGAAAGCTAGTGCTCTGCTTCTTCAGCACACAAGCAGCTTTGCAACGGGGTCACCATCATTGCAGTCTCTCCTCGGCTTCATACCTAAAAGTCCATTTGAATCCGAATTCTCAGGTGGTGTCGCTCAGCTGCCCAGCAGCACAGTGAGTACAGCACGAACGTTTGGCCTCTGCTCCAACAGCAGAAGAGCCAGGATTGAAAGCTGGTGCTGGACCTGTTCAGCACACAATCCCCTTTACATTGGTGCCTCCTTCGTTGCTTTCACTGCTAACACTCATACAGGAAAAGCATTTGAATAGAATCCGTCCAGAGCCTGCTCCCTGCTGGCAGCAACACAGCACAGAATGAACAGTGGAGTCTGCTCACACGGCAGAAGGAGCAGCAGGGAAAGCTAGTGCTCTGCTTCTTCAGCACACAAGCAGCTTTGCAACGGGGTCACCATCATTGCAGTCTCTCCTCGGCTTCATACCTAAAAGTCCATTTGAATCCGAATTCTCAGGTGGTGTCGCTCAGCTGCCCAGCAGCACAGTGAGTACAGCACGAACGTTTGGCCTCTGCTCCAACAGCAGAAGAGCCAGGATTGAAAGCTGGTGCTGGACCTGTTCAGCACACAACCCCCTTTACATTGGTGCCTCCATCCTTGCTTTCACTGCTAACACTCATACAAGAAAAGCATTTGAATGGAATCCGTCCAGAGCCTGCTCCCTGCTGGCAGCAACACAGCACAGAATGAACAGTGGCATCTGCTCACACGGCAGAAGAGCAGCAGGGAAAGCTAGTGCTCTGCTTCTTCAGCACACAAGCAGCTTTGCAACGGGGTCACCATCATGCAGTCTCTCCTCGGCTTCATACCTAAAAGTCCATTTGAATCCAAATTCTCAGGTGGTGTCTCTCAGCTGCCCAGCAGCACAGTGAGTACTGCACGAACGTTTGGCATCTGCTCCCACAGCAGAAGAGCCAGGATTGAAAGCTGGTGCTGGACCTGTTCAGCACACAATCACCTTTACATTGGTGCCTCCATCGTTGCTTTCACTGCTCACATTCATACAGGAAAAGCATTTGAATGGAATCAGTCCAGAGGCTGCTCTCTGCTGCGCAGCAACACAGTCAGCACAGAATGAACAGTGGCATCTGCTCACACGGCAGAAGGAGCAGCAGGGAAAGCTAGTGCTCTGCTTCTTCAGCACACAAGCAGCTTTGCAACGGGGTCACCATCATTGCAGTCTCTCCTCGGCTTCATACCTAAAAGTCCATTTGAATCCGAATTCTCAGGTGGTGTCGCTCAGCTGCCCAGCAGCACAGTGAGTACAGCACGAACGTTTGGCCTCTGCTCCCACAGCAGAAGAGCCAGGATTGAAAGCTGGTGCTGGACCTGTTCAGCACACAATCCCCTTTACATTGGTGCCTCCATCGTTGCTTTCACTGCTAACACTCATAA
>NW_026892813.1:5000-35000 GCF_033815535.1 Pezoporus flaviventris
AGCCGGGAGGGAAAGCATGTGCTGGGCATCTTCAGCACACAGTCAGCTTTGCAACGGTGTCACCATCATTGCTGTCGCTCCTCCCTTTCATACCTAAAGGTCCATTTGAATGCACCCTCTTCGGAGCTTGCTCTCGGCTGCCCAGCTGCACAGTGAGTAGAGCACGAACAGTTGCCGTCTGCTCCCACAATCGAAGAGCCAGGAGGGAAAGCTGGTGCTCTGCATCTTCTGCACACACTCAGCTTTGACCCAGTGCGTCCATCATTGCTGTCGCTCCTCACTTTCATACCGAGAAGTTCATTTGAATCCACCTTCTCCGCTCATTGCTCTTGGCTGTCCAGCGGCACAGTCAGTAGAGCACGAACGTCTGGCCTCTGCTCCCAGAGCCGAAGAGCCAGGAGGGAAAGCATGTGCTGGGCATCTTCAGCACACAGTCAGCTTTGCAACGGTGTCACCATCATTGCTGTCGCTCCTCGGTTTCATAAGTAAAAGTCCATTTGAATGCAATGTCTCCAAAGCTTGTTCTCGGCTGCCCAGGGGCACGGTGATTAGTGGATGAACGTCTGGCCTCTGCTCTTAGAGCCGAAGAGCCAGGATGGAAAACATGTGCTGGGCATCTTCAGCACACAGTCAGCTTTGCAACGGTGTCACCATCATTGCTGTCGCTCCTCGCTTTCATACCTAAAGGTCAATTTGAATGCACCCTCTTCGGAGCTTCCTCTAGGCTGCCCAGCAGCACAGTGAGTAGAGCACGAACGGTTGCCGTCTGCTAACACAGTCGAAGAGCCAGGAGGGAAAGCATGTGCTGGGCATCTTCAGCACACAGTTGGCTTTGCAACGGTGTCACCATCATTCCTTTCGCTCCTCGGTTTCATACCTAAAAGTCCACTCGAATGCAACCTCTACGGATCTTGCTCTGAGCTGCCAAGTAGCCACAGCGATTAGAGCACGAACGTCTGGCCTCTGCTCCCAGAGCCGAAGAGCCAGGAGGGAAAGCATGTGCTGGGCATCTTCAGCACACAGTCAGCTTTGCAACGGTGTCACCATCATTGCTGTCGCTCCTCGGTTTCATACTTAAAAGTCCATTTGAGTGCAACCTCTCCGAAGCTTGTTCTTCCCAGGGGCAGAACGATTAGTGCACGAACGTCTGGCTTCTGCTCCCACATCCGAAGAGCCAGGAGGGAAAGCATGTGCTGGGCATCTTCAGCACACAGTCAGCTTTGAAACCGTGCCTCCATCATTGCTGACGCTTTTCACTTTCATACCTAGAAGTTCATTTGAATCCACCTTCTCCGCTCATTTTTCTTGGCTGTCCAGCGGCACAGTCAGTAGAGCACGAACGTCTGGCCTCTGCTCCCAGAGCCGAAGAGCCCGGAGGGAAAGCATGTGCTGGGCATCTTCAGCACACAGTCAGCTTTGCAATGGTGTCACCATCATTGCTGTCGCTCCTCGCTTTCATACCTAAAGGTCCATTTGAATGCACCCTCTTCGGAGCTTGCTCTCGGCTGCCCAGCAGCACAGTGAGTAGAGCACGAGCAGTTGCCGTCTCCTCCCCACAATCAAAGAGCCAGGAGAGAAAGCTGGTGAAAGCTTAGGGTTAGGGTTAGGGTTAGGGTTAGGGTTAGGGTTACGGTTAGGGGTTAGGGTTAGGGTTAGGGGTTAGGATTAGGGTTAGGGTTAGGGTTAGGGTTAGGGTTAGGGGTTAGGGTTAGGGTTAGGGTTATGGTTAGCTTTAGGGTTAGGGTTAGGGTTAGGGGAAGGGTTAGGGTTTGGGTTAGGGTTAGGGTTGGGTTAGGGTTAGTGTTAGGGTTGCCGTCTGCTCCCACAGTCGAAGAGCCAGGAGGTAAAGCATGTGCGGGGCATCATCAGCACACAGTCAGCTTTGCAACGGTGTCACCATCATTGCTGTCGCTCCTCACTTTCATACCTAAAGGTCCATTTGAATGCACCCTCTTCGGAGCTTGCTGTCGGCTGCCCCACAGCACAGTGAGTTGAGCACGAGCGGTTGCCGTCTGCTCCCACAGTAGAAGAGCCAGGAGGGAAAGCATGTGCTGGGCATCTTCAGCACACAGTTAGCTTTGCAACGGTGTCACCATCATTGCTGTCGCTCCTCGCTTTCATGCCTAAAAGTCCACTCGAATGCAACCTCTACGGAGCTTGCTCTGAGCTGCCAAGTAGCACAGCGATTAGAGCACGAACGTCTGGCCTCTGCTCCCAGAGCCGAAGAGCCAGGAGGGAAAGCATGTGCTGGGCATCTTCAGCACACAGTCAGCTTTGCAACGGTGTCACCATCATTGCTGTCGCTCCTCGGTTTCATACTTAAAAGTCCATTTGAGTGCAACCTCTCTGAAGCTTGTTCTCGGCTGCCCAGGGGCAGAACGATTAGTGCACGAACGTCTGGCTTCTGCTACCAGATCCGAAGAGCCAGGACGGAAAGCTGGTGAAAGCTTAGGGTTAGGGTTAGGGTTAGGGTTAGGGTTAGGGGTTAGGTTTACGGTTAGGGTTAGGGTTAGGGTTAGGGGTTAGGGTTAGGGGTTAGGGTTAGGGTTAGGGTTAGGGGTTAGGGTTAGGGTTAGGTTTATGGTTAGGTTTAGTGTTAGGGTTAGGGTTAGGGGTAGGGTTAGGGTTAGGGTTAGGGTTAGGGTTGGGTTAGGGTTAGGGTTAGGGTTAGGGTTAGGGTTATGGTTAGGTTTAGGGTGAGGGTTAGGGTTAGGGGTACGGTTAGGGTTAGGGTTAGGGGTTAGGGGTAAGGTTAGGGTCAGGGTTAGTGTTAGGGTTGTGTTAGGGTTAGGGTTATGGTTAGGGTTAGGGTTGCCGTCTGCTCCCACAGTCGAAGAGCCAGGAGGGAAAGCATGTGCTGGGCATCTTCAGCACACAGTCAGCTTTGCAATGCTGTCACCATTATTGCTGTCACTCCTCGGTTTCATACCTAAAAGTACATTTGAATGCAACCTCTCCAAAGCTGCTTCTCAGCTGCCCAGTACCACAGCGATTAGTTCACGAACTTCTGGCTTCTGCTCCCAGATCCGAAGAGCCGGGAGGGAAAGCATGTGCTGGGCATCTTCAGCACACAGTCAGCTTTGCAACTGTGTCACCATCATTGCTGTCGCTCCTCGCTTTCATACCTAACGGTCCATTTGAATGCACCCTCTTCGGTGCTTGCTCTCGGCTGCCCAGCTGCACAGTGAGTAGAGCACGAACAGTTGCCGTCTGCTCCCACAATCGAAGAGCCAGGAGGGAAAGCTGGTGCTCTGAATCTTCTGCACACAGTCAGCTTTGACCCAGTGCGTCCATCATTGCTGTCGCTCCTCACTTTCATACCTAGAAGTTCATTTGAATCCAACTTCTCTGCTCGTTGCAATTGGCTGCCCAGCAGCACAGCGATTATTGCACGAACTTCTGGCTTCTGCTCCCAGATCCGAAGAGCCGGGAGGGAAAGCATGTGCTGGGCATCTTCAGCACACAGTCAGCTTTGCAACGGTGTCACCATCACTGCTGTCGCTCCTCGCTTTCATACCTAAAGGTCCATTTGAATGCACCCTCTTCCGAGCTTGCTCTCGGCTGCCCAGCAGCACAGTCAGTAGAGCACGAACGGTTGTCGTCTGCTCCCACAGTCGAAGAGCCAGGAGGGAAAGCATGTGCTGTGCATCTTCAGCACACAGTCAGCTTTGCAACGGTGTCACCATTATTGATGTCACTCCTCAGTTTCATGCCTAAAATACATTTGAATGCACCCTCTCCAAAGCTGCTTCTCCGCTGCCCAGTAGCTCAGCGATTAGTGCACGAACGTCTGGCCTCTGCTCCCAGAGCTGAAGAGCCAGGAGGGAAAGCATGTGTTGGGCATATTCAGCACACAGTAAGCTTTGCAACGGTGTCACCATCATTGCTGTCGCTCCTCGCTTTCATACCTAAACGTCCATTTGAAAGCACCCTCTTCGGAGCTTGCTCTCGGCTGCCCAGCAGCACAGTGAGTAGAGCACGAACGGTTGCCGTCTGCTCCCACAGTCGAAGAGCCAGGAGGGAAAGCATGTGCTGGGCATCTTCAGCACACAGTCAGCTTTGCAACGGTGTCACCATCATTGCTGTCGCTCCTCGGTGTCATACCTAAAGGTCCATTTGAATGCACCCTCTTCGGAGCTTGCTCTCGGCTGCCCAGCAGCAAAGTGAGTAGAGCACGAACAGTTGCCGTCTGCTCCCACAATCGAAGAGCCAGTAGGGAAAGCTGGTGCTCTGAATCTTCTGCACACAGTCAGCTTTGCAACACTGCCTCCATCTTTGCTGTCGCTCCTCACTTTCATACCGAGAAGTTCATTTGAATCCAACTTCTCTGCTCGTTGCTCTTGGCTGCCCAGCAGCACAGTCAGTAGAGCACGAACGTCTGGCCTCTGCTCTCAGAGCCGAAGAGCCCGGAGAGAAAGCATGTGCTGGGCATCTTCAGCACACAGTCAGCTTTGCAACGGTGTCACCATCATTGCTTTCGCTCCTCGCTTTCATACCTAAAGGTCCATTTCACTGCACCCTCCTTCGGAGCTTGCTCTGAGCTGCCAAGTAGCACAGCGATTAGAGCACGAACGTCTGGCCTCTCCTCCCAGAGCCGAAGAGCCAGGAGGGAAAGCATGTGCTGGGCATCTTCAGCACACAGTCAGCTTTGCAACGGTGTCACCATCATTGCTGTCGCTCCTCGGTTTCATACTTAAAAGTCCATTGGAGTGCAACTTCTCCGAAGCTTGTTCTCGGCTGCCCAGGGGCAGAACGATTAGTGCACGAACGTCTGGCTTCTGCTCCCAGATCCGAAGAGCCAGGAGGGAAAGCATGTGCTGGGCATCTTCAGCACACAGTCAGCTTTGCAATGGTGTCACCATCATTGCTGTCGCTCCTCGCTTTCATACCTAAAGGTCCATTTGAATGCACCCTCTTCGGAGCTTGCTCTCGGCTGCCCAGCAGCACAGTGAGTAGAGCACGAACGCTTGCCGTCTGCTAGCACAGTGGATGAGCCAGGAGGGAAAGCATGTGCTGGGAATCTTCAGCACACAGTCAGCTTTGCAACAGTGCCTCCATCATTGCTGACGCTTTTCACTTTCATACCTAGAAGTTCATTTGAATCCACCTTCTCCGCTCATTGCTCTTGGCTGTCCAGCGGCACAGTCAGTAGAGCACGAACGTCTGGCCTCTGCTCCCAGAACCGAAGAGCCAGGAAGGAAAGCATGTGCTGGGCATCTTCAGCACACAGTCAGCTTTGCAACGGTGTCACCATCATTGCTGTCGCTCCTCGCTTTCATACCTAAAGTTCCATTTGAATGCACCCTCTTCGGAGCTTGCTCTCGGCTGCCCAGCAGCACAGTGAGTAGAGCACGAACGGTTGCCGTCTGCTGCCAGAGCCGAAGAGCCAGGAGGGAAAGCATGTGCTGGGCATCTTCAGCACACAGTTAGCTTTGCAACGGTGTCACCATCATTGCTGTCGCTCCTCGGTGTCATACCTAAAAGTGCACTCCAATGCAACCTCTACGGAGCTTGCTCTGAGCTGCCAAGTAGCA
The DNA here is from genome assembly GCF_033815535.1 of Pezoporus flaviventris. Classification (NCBI taxonomy): domain Eukaryota; kingdom Metazoa; phylum Chordata; class Aves; order Psittaciformes; family Psittacidae; genus Pezoporus; species Pezoporus flaviventris. Next base: position 10,535 of record NW_026892813.1, read on the forward strand.
CAGCGATTAGAGCACGAACGTCTGGCCTCTGCTCCCAGAGCCGAAGAGCCCGGAGGGAAAGCATGTGCTGGGTATCTTCAGCACACAGTCAGCTTTGCAACGGTGTCACCATCATTGTTGTCACTCCTCGGTTTCATACCTAAAAGTCCTCTCGAATGCAACCTCTACCGGAGCTTGCTCTGAGCTGCCAAGTAGCACAGCGATTAGAGCACGAACGTCTGGCCTCTGCTCCCAGAGCCGAAGAGCCAGGAGGGAAAGCATGTGCTGGGCATCTTCAGCACACAGTCAGCTTTGCAAAGGTGTCACCATCATTGCTGTCGCTCCTCGGTTTCATACTTAAAAGTCCATTTGAGTGCAACCTCTCTGAAGCTTGTTCTCGGCTGCCCAGGGGCAGAACCAGAACGATTAGTGCACGAACGTCTGGCCTCTGCTCCCAGAGCCGAAGAGCCCAGAGGGAAAGCATGTGCTGGGCATCTTCAGCACACAGTCAGCTTTGCAACGGTGTCACCATCATTGCTGTCGCTCCTCGCTTTCATACCTAAAGGTCCATTTGAATGCACCCTCTTCGGAGCTTGCTCTCGGCTGCCGAGCTGCACCGTGAGTAGAGCACGAACGGTTGCCGTCTGCTGCCAGAGCCGAAGAGCCAGGAGGGAAAGCATGTGCTGGGCATCTTCAGCACACAGTTAGCTTTGCAACGGTGTCACCATCATTGCTGTCGCTCCTCGGTGTCATACCTAAAAGTGCACTCCAATGCAACCTCTACGGAGCTTGCTCTGAGCTGCCACGTAGCGCAGCGATTAGAGCATGAACGTCTGGCCTCTCCTCCCAGAGCCGAAGAGCCAGGAGGGAAAGCATGTGCTGGGCATCTTCAGCACACAGTCAGCTTTGCAACGGTGTCACCATCATTGCTGTCGCTCCTCGGTTTCATACTTAAAAGTCCATTTGAGTGCAACCTCTCCGAAGCTTGTTCTCGGCTGCCCAGGGGCTGAACGATTAGTGCACGAACGTCTGGCTTCTGCTCCCAGATCCGAAGAGCCAGGAGGGAAAGCATGTGCTGGGCATTTTCAGCACACAGTCAGCTTTGCAACGGTGTCACCATCATTGCTGTCGCTCCTCGCTTTCATACCTAAAGGTCCATTTGAATGCACCCTCTTCGGAGCTTGCTCTCGGCTGCCCAGCTGCACAGTGAGTAGAGCACGAACAGTTGCCGTCTGCTCCCACAATCGAAGAGCCAGGAGGGAAAGCTGGTGAAAGCTTAGGGTTAGGGTTAGGGTTAAGGTTAGGGTTAGGGTTAGGGTTATGGTTAGGGTTAGGGTTAGGGTTGGGGTTAGGGTTAGGGGTTAGGGTTAGGGGTTAGGGTTAGGGTTAGGGGTTAGGGTTAGGGTTAGGGTTATGGTTAGGTTTAAGGTTAGGGTTAGGGTTAGGGGTACGGTTAGGCTTTGGGTTAGAGTTAGGGTTGGGTTAGGGTTAGGGTTAGGGTTGCCGTCTGCTCCCACAGTCGAAGAGCCAGGAGGGAAAGCATGTGCGGGGCATCTTCAGCACACAGTCAGCTTTGCAATGCTGTCACCATTATTGCTGTCACTCCTCGGTTTCATACCTAAAAGTACATTTGAATGCAACCTCTCCAAAGCTGCTTCTCAGCTGCCCAGTAGCACAGCGATTAGTGCACGAACTTCTGGCTTCTGCTTCCAGATCCGAAGAGCTGGCAGGGAAAGCATGTGCTGGGCATCTTCAGCACACAGTCAGCTTTGCAACGGTGTCACCATCATTGCTGTTGCTCCTCGCTTTCATACCTAAAGGTCTATTTGAATGCACCCTCTTCGGAGATTGCTCTCGGCTGCCCAGCAGAACAGTGAGTAGAGCACTAACGGTTGCCGTCTGCTAGCACAGTGGAGGAGCCAGGAGGGAAAGCATGTGCTGGGCATCTTCAGCACACAGTCAGCTTTGCAACGGTGTCACCATCATTGCTGTCGCTCCTCGCTTTCATACTTAAAAGTCCATTTGAGTGCAACCTCTCCGAAGCTTGTTCTCGGCTGCCCAGGGGCAGAACGATTAGTGCACGAACGTCTGGCTTCTGCTCCCAGATCCGAAGAGCCAGGAGGGAAAGCATGTGCTGGGCATCTTCAGCACACAGTCAGCTTTGCAACGGTGTCACCATCATTGCTGTCGCTCCTCGCTTTCATACCTAAAGGTCCATTTGAATGCACCCTCTTCGGAGCTTGCTCTCGGCTGCCCAGCTGCACAGTGAGTAGAGCACGAACAGTTGCCGTCTGCTCCCACAATCGAAGAGCCAGGAGGGAAAGCTGGTGAAAGCTTAGGGTTAGGGTTAGGGTTAGGGTTAGGGTTAGGGTTAGGGTTAGGGTTAGGGGTTAGGGTTAGGGTTTAGGGTTAGGGGTAGGGTTTAGGGTTAGGGGTTAGGGTTAGGGTTAGGGTTATGGTTAGGTTTAGGGTTAGGGTTAGGGTTAGGGGTAGGGTTAGGGTTTGGGTTAGGGTTAGGGTTAGGGTTAGGGTTAGGGTTGCCGTGTGCTCCCACAGTCGAAGAGCCAGGAGGGAAAGCATGTGCGGGGCATCTTCAGCACACAGTAAGCTTTGCAACGGTGTCACCATCATTGCTGTCGCTCCTCGCTTTCATACCTAAACGTCCATTTGAAAGCACCCTCTTCGGATCTTGCTCTCGGCTGCCCAGCAGCACAGTGAGTAGAGCACGAACGGTTGCCGTCTGCTCCCACAGTCGAAGAGCCAGGAGGGAAAGCATGTGCTGGGCATCTTCAGCACACAGTCAGCTTTGCAACGGTGTCACCATCATTGCTGTCGCTCCTCGGTGTCATACCTAAAGGTCCATTTGAATGCACCCTCTTCGGAGCTTGCTCTCGGCTGCCCAGCAGCAAAGTGAGTAGAGCACGAACAGTTGCCGTCTGCTCCCACAATCGAAGAGCCAGTAGGGAAAGCTAGTGCTCTGAATATTCTGCACACAGTCAGCTTTGCAACAGTGCCTCCATCTTTGCTGTCGCTCCTCACTTTCATACCGAGAAGTTCATTTGAATCCAACTTCTCTGCTCGTTGCTCTTGGCTGCCCAGCAGCACAGTCAGTAGAGCACGAACGTCTGGCCTCTGCTCTCAGAGCCGAAGAGCCCGGAGAGAAAGCATGTGCTGGGCATCTTCAGCACACAGTCAGCTTTGCAACGGTGTCACCATCATTGCTTTCGCTCCTCGCTTTCATACCTAAAGGTCCATTTGAATGCACCCTCTTCGGAGCTTGCTCTCGGCTGCCCAGCAGCACAGTGAGTAGAGCACGAACGGTTGCCGTCTGCTGCCAGAGCCGAAGAGCCAGGAGGGAAAGCATGTGCTGGGCATCTTCAGCACACAGTCAGCTTTGCAACGGTGTCACCATCATTGCTGTCGCTCCTCGGTGTCATACCTAAGGTCCATTTGAATGCACCCTCTTCGGAGCTTACTCTCGGCTGCCCAGCTGCACAGTGAGTAGAGCACGAACAGTTGCCGTCTGCTCCCACAATCGAAGAGCCAGGAGGGAAAGCTGGTGAAATCTTAGGGTTAGGGTTAGGGTTATTGCTAGGGTTAGGGTTAGGGTTAGGGGTTAGGGTTAGTGGTTAGGGTTAGGGTTAGGGTTAGTGTTAAAGGTTAGGGTTAGGGTTAGGGTTATGGTTAGGTTTAGGGTTAGGGTTAGGGGTTAGGGTTAGGGTTAGGGGTTAAGATTAGGGGTTAGGGTTAGGTTTGTGTTAGGGTTAGGGTTAGGGTTAGTGTTAGGGTTGCCGTCTGCTGCCACAGTCGATGAGCCAGGAGGGAAAGCATGTGCTGCGCATCTTCAGCACACAGTCAGCTTTGCAATGCTGTCACCATTATTGCTGTCACTCCTCGGTTTCATACCTAAAAGTACATTTGAATGCAACCTCTCCAAAGCGGCTTCTCAGCTGCCCAGTTGCACAGTGATTAGTGCACGAACTTCTGGCTTCTGCTCCCAGATCCGAAGAGCCGGGAGGGAAAGCATGTGCTGGGCATCTTCAGCACACAGTCAGCTTTGCAACGGTGTCACCATCATTGCTGTCGCTCCTCGCTTTCATACCTAATGGTCCATTTGAATGCACCCTCTTCGGAGCTTGCTCTCGGCTGCCCAGCAGCACAGTGAGTAGAGCACGAACGGTTGCCGTCTGCTGCCAGAGCCGAAGAGCCAGGAGGGAAAGCATGTGCTGGGCATCTTCAGCACACAGTCAGCTTTGCAACGGTGTCACCATCATTGCTGTCGCTCCTCGGTGTCGTACCTAAAGGTCCATTTGAATGCACCCTCTTCGGAGCTTACTCTCGGATGCCCAGCTGCACAGTGAGTAGAGCACGAACAGTTGCCGTCTGCTCCCACAATCGAAGAGCCAGGAGGGAAAGCATGTGCTGGGCATCTTCAGCACACAGTCAGCTTTGACCCAGTGCGTCCATTATTGCTGTCGCTCCTCACTTTCATACCTAGAATTTCATTTGAATTCACCTTCTCTGCTCGTTGCTCTTGGCTGCCCAGCAGCACAGCGATTATTGCACGAACTTCTGTCTTCTGCTCCCAGATCCGAAGAGCCGGGAGGGAAAGCATGTGCTGGGCATCTTCAGCACACAGTCAGCTTTGCAACGGTGTCACCATCATTGCTGTCGCTCCTCGCTTTCATACCTAAAGGTCCATTTGAATGCACCCTCTTCAGAGCTTGCTCTCGGCTGCCCAGCAGCACAATGAGTAGAGCACGAACAGTTGTCGTCTGCTCCCACAGTCGAAGAGCCAGGAGGGAAAGCATGTGCTGTGCATCTTCAGCACACAGTCAGCTTTGCAATGCTGTCACCATTATTGCTGTCACTCCTCGGTTTCATACCTAAAAGTACATTTGAATGCAACCTCTCCAAAGCTGCTTCTCAGCTGCCCAGTAGCTCAGCGATTAGTGCACGAACTTCTGGCCTCTGCTCCCAGAGCCGAAGAGCCAGGAGGGAAAGCATGTGCTGGGCATCTTCAGCACACAGTCAGCTTTGCAACGGTGTCACCATCATTGCTGTCGCTCCTTGCTTTCATACCTAAACGTCCATTTTGAAAGCACCCTCTTCGGAGCTTGCTCTCGGCTGCCCAGCAGCACAGTGAGTAGAGCACGAACAGTTGCCGTCTGCTCCCACAATAGAAGAGCCAGTAGGGAAAGCTGGTGCTCTGCATCTTCTGCACACAGTCAGCTTTGCAACAGTGCCTCCATCTTTGCTGTCGCTCCTCACTTTCATACCGAGAAGTTCATTTGAATCCAACTTCTCTGCTCGTTGCTCTTGGCTGCCCAGCAGCACTGTCAGTAGAGCACGAACGTCTGGCCTCTGCTCTCAGAGCCGAAGAGCCCGGAGAGAAAGCATGTGCTGGGCATCTTCAGCACACAGTCAGCTTTGCAACGGTGTCACCATCATTGCTTTCGCTCCTCGCTTTCATACCTAAAGGTCCATTTGAATGCACCCTCTTCGGAGCTTGCTCTGAGCTGCCAAGTAGCACAGCGATTAGAGCACGAACGTCTGGCCTCTGCTCCCAGAGCCGAAGAGCCAGGAGGGAAAGCATGTGCGGGGCATCTTCAGCACACAGTCAGCTTTGCAACGGTGTCACCATCATTGCTGTCGCTCCTCGGTGTCATACCTAAAGGTCCATTTGAATGCACCCTCTTCGGAGCTTACTCTCGGATGCCCAGCTGCACAGTGAGTTGAGCACGAACAGTTGCCGTCTGCTCCCACAATCGAAGAGTCAGGAGGGAAAGCTGGTGCTCTGAATATTCTGCACACAGTCAGCTTTGACCCAGTGCGTCCATCATTGCTGTCGCTCCTCACTTTCATACCTAGAAGTTCATTTGAATCCAACTTCTCTGCTCGTTGCTCTTGGCTGCCCAGCAGGACAGCGATTATTGCACGAACTTCTGGCTTCTGCTCCCAGATCCGAAGAGCCCGGAGGGAAAGCATGTGCTGGGCATTTTCAGCACACAGTCAGCTTTGCAACGGTGTCACCATCATTGCTGTCGCTCCTCGCTTTCATACCTAAACGTCCATTTGAATGCAACCTCTCCAAAGCTGCTTCTCCGCTGCCCAGTAGCTCAGCGATTAGTGCACGAACGTCTGGCCTCTGCTCCCAGAGCTGAAGAGCCAGGAGGGAAAGCATGTGCTGGGCATCTTCAGCACACAGTCAGCTTTGCAACGGTGTCACCATCATTGCTGTCGCTCCTCGGTTTCATACTTAAAAGTCCATTTGAGTGCAACTTCTCCGAAGCTTGTTCTCGGCTGCCCAGGGGCAGAACGATTAGTGCACGAACGTCTGGCTTCTGCTCCCAGATCCGAAGAGCCAGGAGGGAAAGCATGTGCTGGGCATCTTCAGCACACAGTCAGTTTTGCAATGGTGTCACCATCATTGCTGTCGCTCCTCGCTTTCATACCTAAAGGTCCATTTGAATGCACCCTCTTCGGAGCTTGCTCTCGGCTGCCCAGCTGCACAGTGAGTAGAGCACGAACAGTTGCCGTCTGCTCCCACAATCGAAGAGCCAGGAGGGAAAGCTGGTGAAAGCTTAGGGTTAGGGTTAGGGTTATTGTTAGGGTTAGGGTTAGGGTTAGGGGTTAGGGTTAGTGGTTAGGGTTAGGGTTAGTGGTTAGGGTTAGGGTTAGGGTTAGTGTTAAAGGTTAGGGTTAGTGTTAGGGTTATGGTTAGGTTTAGGGTTAGGGTTAGGGTTAGGGGTAGGGTTAGGTTTCGGCTTAGGGATAGGGTTGGGTTAGGGTTAGGGTTAGGGTTAGGGTTGCCGTCTGCTCCCACAGTCGAAGAGCCAGGAGGGAAAGCTGGTGAAAGCTTAGGGTTAGGGTTAGGGTTATTGTTAGGGTTAGGGTTAGGGTTAGGGGTTAGGGTTAGTGGTTAGGGTTAGGGTTAGGGTTAGTGTTAGGGGTTAGGGTTAGGGTTAGGGTTATGGTTAGGTTTAGGGTTAGGGTTAGGGTTAGGGGTAGGGTTAGGGTTAGGCTTAGGGTTAGGGTTGGGTTAGGGTTAGGGTTAGGGTTAGGGTTAGGGTTAGAGTTAGGGTTGCCGTCTGCTCCCACAGTCGAAGAGCCAGGAGGGAAAGCATGTGCGGGGCATCTTCAGCACGCAGTCAGCTTTGCAATGCTGTCACCATTATTGCTGTCACTCCTCGGTTTCATACCTAAAAGTACATTTGAATGCAACCTCTCCAAAGCTGCTTCTCAGCTGCCCAGTAGCACAGCGATTAGTGCACGAACTTCTGGCTTCTGCTCCCAGATCCGAAGAGCCAGGAGGGAAAGCATGTGCTGGGCATCTTCAGCACACAGTCAGCTTTGCAACGGGGTCACCATCATTGCTGTCACTCCTCGCTTTCATACCTAAAGGTCCATTTGAATGCACCCTCTTCGGAGCTTGCTCTCGGCTGCCCAGCTGCACAGTGAGTAGAGCACGAACAGTTGCCGTCTGCTCCCACAATCGAAGAGCCAGGAGGGAAAGCTGGTGAAAGCTTAGGGTTAGGGTTAGGTTTAGGGTTAGGGTTAGGGGTTAAGGTTAGGGCTTAGGGTTAGGTTTGTGTTAGGGTTAGGGTTAGGGTTAGGGTTAGGGTTGCCGTCTGCTCCCACAGTCGATGAGCCAGGAGGGAAAGCATGTGCTGCGCATCTTCAGCACACAGTCAGCTTTGCAATGCTGTCACCATTATTGCTGTCACTCCTCGGTTTCATACCTAAAAGTACATCTGAATGCAACCTCTCCAAAGCTGCTTCTCAGCTGCCCAGTTGCACAGCGATTAGTGCACGAACTTCTGGCCTCTGCTCCCAGATCCGAAGAGCCGGGAGGGAAAGCATGTGCTGGGCATCTTCAGCACACAGTCAGCTTTGCAACGGTGTCACCATCATTGCTGTCGCTCCTCGCTTTCATACCTAAAGGTCCATTTGAATGCACCCTCTTCGGAGCTTGCTCTCGGCTGCCCAGCAGCACAGTGAGTAGAGCACGAACGGTTGCCGTCTGCTGCCAGAGCCGAAGAGCCAGGAGGGAAAGCATGTGCTGGGCATCTTCAGCACACAGTCAGCTTTGCAACGGTGTCACCATCATTGCTGTCGCTCCTCGGTGTCATACCTAAAGGTCCATTTGAATGCACCCTCTTCGGAGCTTACTCTCGGATGCCCAGCTGCACAGTGAGTAGAGCACAAACAGTTGCCTTCGGCTCCCACAATCGAAGAGGCAGGAGGGAAAGCTGGTCCTCTGAATCTTCTGCACAGAGTCAGCTTTGACCCAGTGCGTCCATCATTGCTGTCGCTCCTCACTTTCATACCTAGAAGTTCATTTGAATCCACCTTCTCTGCTCGTTGCTCTTGGCTGCCCAGCAGCACAGCGATTATTGCACGAACTTCTGGCTTCTGCTCCCAGATCCGAAGAGCCGGGAGGGAAAGCATGTGCTGGGCATCTTCAGCACACAGTCAGCTTTGCAACGGTGTCACCATCATTGCTGTCGCTCCTCGCTTTCATACCTAAAGGTCCATTTGAATGCACCCTCTTCAGAGCTTGCTCTCGGCTGCCCAGCAGCACAGTGAGTAGAGTACGAACGGTTGTCGTCTGCTCCCACAGTCGAAGAGCCAGGAGGGAAAGCATGTGCTGTGCATCTTCAGCACACAGTCGGCTTTGCAATGCTTTCACCATTATTGCTGTCACTCCTTGGTTTCATACCTAAAAGTACATTTGAATGCAACCTCTCCAAAGCTGCTTCTCAGCTGCCCAGTAGCTCAGCGATTAGTGAACGAACGTCTGGCCTCTGCTCCCAGAGCCGAAGAGCCAGGAGGGAAAGCATGTGCTGGGCATCTTCAGCACACAGTCAGCTTTGCAACGGTGTCACCATCATTGCTGTCGCTCCTCGCTTTCATACCTAAACGTCCATTTGAAAGTACCCTCTTCGGAGCTTGCTCTCGGCTGCCCAGCAGCACAGTGATTAGAGCACGAACGGTTGCCGTCTGCTCCCACAGTCGAAGAGCCAGGAGCGAAAGCATGTGCGGGGCATCTTCAGCACACAGTCAGCTTTGCAACGGTGTCACCATCATTGCTGTCGCTCCTCGGTGTCATACCTAAAGGTCCATTTGAATGCACCCTCTTCGGAGCTTGCTCTCGGCTGCCCAGCAGCACAGTGAGTAGAGCACGAACAGTTGCTTTCTGCTCCCACAATCGAAGAGCCAGTAGGGAAAGCTGGTGCTCTGAATCTTCTGCACACAGTCAGCTTTGCAACAGTGCCTCCATCTTTGCTGTCGCTCCTCACTTTCATACCGAGAAGTTCATTTGAATCCAACTTCTCTGCTCGTTGCTCTTGGCTGCCCAGCAGCACAATCAGTAGAGCACGAACGTCTGGCCTCTGCTCTCAGAGCCGAAGAGCCCGGAGAGAAAGCATGTGCTGGGCATCTTCAGCACACAGTCAGCTTTGCAACGGTGTCACCATCATTGCTTTCGCTCCTCGCTTTCATACCTAAAGGTCCATTTGAATGCACCCTCTTCGGAGCTTGCTCTGAGCTGCCAAGTAGCACAGCGATTTGAGCACGAACGTCTGGCCTCTGCTCCCAGAGCCGAAGAGCCAGGAGGGAAAGCATGTGCTGGGCATCTTCAGCACACAGTCAGCTTTGCAACGGTGTCACCATCATTGCTGTCGCTCCTCGGTTTCATACTTAAAAGTCCATTTGAGTGCAACCTCTCCGAAGCTTGTTCTCGGCTGCCCAGGGGCAGAACGATTAGTGCACGAATGTCTGGCTTCTGCTCCCAGATCCGAAGAGCCAGGAGGGAAAGCATGTGCTGGGCATCTTCAGCACACATTCAGCTTTGCAATGGTGTCACCATCATTGCTGTCGCTCCTCCCTTTCATACCTAAATGTCCATTTGAATGCACCCTCTTCGGAGCTGGCTCTCGGCTGCCCAGCTGCATAGTGAGTAGAGCACGAACAGTTGCCGTCTGCTCCCACAATCGAAGAGCCAGGAGGGAAAGCTGGTGAAAGCTTAGGGTTAGGGTTAGGGTTAGGGTTAGGGGTTAGGGTTAGGGGTTAGGGTTAGAGTTAGGGTTAGGGTTAGGGTTAGTGTTATGGTTAGGGTTAGGGTTAGGGTTAGGGTTAGGTTTAGGGTTAGGGTTAGGGTTAGGGTTAGGGTTAGGGTTGCCGTCTGCTCCCACAGTCGAAGAACCAGGAGGGAAAGCATGTGCTGGGCATCTTCAGCATACAGTCAGCTTTGCAATGCTGTCACCATTATTGCTGTCACTCCTCGGTTTCATACCTAAAAGTACATTTGAATGCAACCTCTCCAAAGCTGCTTCTCAGCTGCCCAGTAGCACAGCGATTAGTGCACGAACTTCTGGCTTCTGCTCCCATATCCGAAGAGCCGGGAGGAAAAGCATGTGCTGGGCATCTTCAGCACACAGTCAGCTTTGCAACGGTGTAACCATCATTGCTGTCGCTCCGCAGTTTCATACTTAAAAGTCCATTTGAGTGCAACCTCTCCGAAGCTTGTTCTCGGCTGCCCAGCAGCACAGTGAGTAGAGCACGAACAGTTGCCGTCTGCTCCCACAATCGAAGAGCCAGTAAGGAAAGCTGGTGCTCTGAATCTTCTGCACACAGTCTAGCTGGTGCTCTGAATCTTCTGCACACAGTCAGCTTTGCAACAGTGCCTCCATCTTTGCTGTCGCTCCTCACTTTCATTCCGAGAAGTTCATTTGAATCCAACTTCTCTGCTCGTTGCTCTTGGCTGCCCAGCAGCACAGTCAGTAGAGCACGAACGTCTGGCCTCTGCTCTCAGAGCCGAAGAGCCAGGAGGGAAAGCATGTGCTGGGCATCTTCAGCACACAGTCAGCTTGCAACGGTGTCACCATCATTGCTGTCGCTCCTCGGTGTCATACCTAAAGGTCCATTTGAATGCACCCTCTTCGAGCTTGCTCTCGGCTGCCCAGCAGCACAGTGAGTAGAGCACGAACGGTTGCCGTCTGCTCCCACAGTCGAAGAGCCAGGAGGGAAAGCATGTGCTGGGCATCTTCAGCCCACAGTTAGCTTTGCAACGGTTTCACCATCATTGCTGTCGCTCCTCGGTTTCATACCTAAAAGTCCACTCGAATGCAACCACTACGCAGCATGCTCTGAGCTGCCAAGTAGCACAGCGATTAGAGCACGAACGTCTGGCCTCTGCTCCAGAGCCGAAGAGCCAGGGAGGGAAAGCATGTGCTGGGCATCTTCAGCACACAGTCAGCTTTGCAACGGTGTCACCATCATTGCTGTCGCTCCTCGGTTTCATACTTAAAAGTCCATTTGAGTGCAACCTCTCCGAAGCTTGTTCTCATCTGCCCAGCGGCAGAACGATTAGTGCACGAACGTCTGGCTTCTGCTCCCAGATCCGAAGAGCCAGGAGGGAAAGCATGTGCTGGGCATCTTCAGCACACAGTCAGCTTTGCAACGGTGTCACCATCATTGCTGTCGCTCCTCGCTTTCATACCTAACTGTCTATTTGAATGCACCCTCTTCGGAGCTTTCTCTCGGCTGCCAAGCTGCACAGTGAGTAGAGCACGAACAGTTGCCGTTTGCTCCCACAATCGAAGAGCCAGGAGGGAAAGCTGGTGAAAGGTTAGGGTTAGGGTTAGGTTAGGGTTAGGGTTAGGGGTTAAGGTTAGGGTTAGGTTAGGGTTAGGGTTAGGGTTCGGCTTAGGGGTTAGGGTTTGGGTTAGGGTTAGGGTTAGGGTTAGGGTTATGGTTAGGTTTAGGGTTAGGGTTAGGGTTAGGGGTAGGGTTAGGTTTAGGCTAAGGGTTAGGGCTGGGTTAGGGTTAGGGTTAGGGTTAGGGTTAGGTTTAGGGTTAGGGTTAGGGTTAGGGGTAGGGTTAGGGTTAGGGTAGGGTTAGGGTTAGGGTTAGGTTTGGGTTAGAGTTAGGGTTAGGATTAGGGTTAGGGTTGCCGTCTGCTCCCACAGTCGAAGAGCCAGGAGGGAAAGCATGTGCGGGGCATCTTCAGCACACAGTCAGCTTTGCAAATGCTGTCACCATTATTGCTGTCACTCCTCGGTTTCATACCTAAAAGTACATTTGAATGCAAGCTCTCCAAAGCTGCTTCTCAGCTGCCCAGTAGCACAGCGATTAGTGCACGAACGTCTGGCCTCTGCTCTCAGAGCCGAAGAGCCCGGAGAGAAAGCATGTGCTGGGCATCTTCAGCACACAGTCAGCTTTGCAACGGTGTCACCATCATTGCTTTCGCTCCTCGCTTTCATACCTAAAGGTCCATTTGAATGCACCCTCTTCGGAGCTTGCTCTGAGCTGCCAAGTAGCACAGCGATTTGAGCACGAACGTCTGGCCTCTGCTCCCAGAGCCGAAGAGCCAGGAGGGAAAGCATGTGCTGGGCATCTTCAGCACACAGTCAGCTTTGCAACGGTGTCACCATCATTGCTGTCGCTCCTCGGTTTCATACTTAAAAGTCCATTTGAGTGCAACCTCTCCGAAGCTTGTTCTCGGCTGCCCAGGGGCAGAACGATTAGTGCACGAATGTCTGGCTTCTGCTCCCAGATCCGAAGAGCCAGGAGGGAAAGCATGTGCTGGGCATCTTCAGCACACATTCAGCTTTGCAATGGTGTCACCATCATTGCTGTCGCTCCTCCCTTTCATACCTAAATGTCCATTTGAATGCACCCTCTTCGGAGCTGGCTCTCGGCTGCCCAGCTGCATAGTGAGTAGAGCACGAACAGTTGCCGTCTGCTCCCACAATCGAAGAGCCAGGAGGGAAAGCTGGTGAAAGCTTAGGGTTAGGTTAGGGTTAGGGTTAGGGGTTAGGGTTAGGGGTTAGGGTTAGAGTTAGGTTTAGGGTTAGGGTTAGTGTTATGGTTAGGGTTAGGGTTAGGGTTAGGGTTAGGGTTAGGGTTAGGGTTAGGGTTAGGGTTGCCGTCTGCTCCCACAGTCGAAGAGCCAGGAGGGAAAGCATGTGCGGGGCATCTTCAGCACACAGTCAGCTTTGCAATGCTGTCACCATTATTGCTGTCAGTCCTCGGTTTCATACTTAAAAGTCCATTTGAATGCACCCTCTTCGGAGCTCGCTCTCGGCTGCCCAGCAGCACAGTGAGTAGAGCACGAACAGTTGCCGTCTGCTCCCACAATCGAAGAGCCAGGAGGGAAAGCTGGTGAAAGCTTAGGGTTAGGGTTATGTTAGGGTTAGGGTTAGGGTTAAGGGGTTAGGGTTAAGGTTAGGGTTAGGGTTAGCGTTAGGGGTTAGGGTTAGGGGTTAGGGTTAGGGTTAGGGTTAGGTTTGGGTTAGGGTTAGGGTTAGGGTTAGGGTTAGGGTTAGGGTTGCCGTCTGCTCCCACAGTCGAAGAACCAGGAGGAAAGCATGTGCTGGGCATCTTCAGCATACAGTCAGCTTTGCAATGCTGTCACCATTATTGCTGTCACTCCTCGGTTTCATACCTAAAAGTACATTTGAATGCAACCTCTCCAAAGCTGCTTCTCAGCTGCCCAGTAGCACAGCGATTAGTGCACGAACTTCTGGCTTCTGCTCCCATATCCGAAGAGCCGGGGAGGAAAAGCATGTGCTGGGCATCTTCAGCACACAGTCAGCTTTGCAACGGTGTAACCATCATTGCTGTCGCTCCGCAGTTTCATACTTAAAAGTCCATTTGAGTGCAACCTCTCCGAAGCTTGTTCTCGGCTGCCCAGCAGCACAGTGAGTAGAGCACGAACAGTTGCCGTCTGCTCCCACAATCGAAGAGCCAGTAAGGAAAGCTGGTGCTCTGAATCTTCTGCACACAGTCAGCTTTGCAACAGTGCCTCCATCTTTGCTGTCGCTCCTCACTTTCATTCCGAGAAGTTCATTTGAATCCAACTTCTCTGCTCGTTGCTCTTGGCTGCCCAGCAGCACAGTCAGTAGAGCACGAACGTCTGGCCTCTGCTCTCAGAGCCGAAGAGCCAGGAGGGAAAGCATGTGCTGGGCATCTTCAGCACACAGTCAGCTTTGCAACGGTGTCACCATCATTGCTGTCGCTCCTCGGTGTCATACCTAAAGGTCCATTTGAATGCACCCTCTTCGGAGCTTGCTCTCGGCTGCCCTGCAGCACAGTGAGTAGAGCACGAACGGTTGCCGTCTGCTCCCACAGTCGAAGAGCCAGGAGGAAAGCATGTGCTGGGCATCTTCAGCCCACAGTTAGCTTTGCAACGGTTTCACCATCATTGCTGTCGCTCCTCGGTTTCATACCTAAAAGTCCACTCGAATGCAACCACTACGCAGCATGCTCTGAGCTGCCAAGTAGCACAGCGATTAGAGCACGAACGTCTGGCCTCTGCTCCCAGAGCCGAAGAGCCAGGAGGAAAGCATGGTGCTGGCATCTTCAGCACACAGTCAGCTTTGCAACGGTGTCACCATCATTGCTGTCGCTCCTCGGTTTCATACTTAAAAGTCCATTTGAGTGCAACCTCTCCGAAGCTTGTTCTCATCTGCCCAGCGGCAGAACGATTAGTGCACGAACGTCTGGCTTCTGCTCCCAGATCCGAAGAGCCAGGAGGGAAAGCATGTGCTGGGCATCTTCAGCACACAGTCAGCTTTGCAACGGTGTCACCATCATTGCTGTCGCTCCTCGCTTTCATACCTAACTGTCTATTTGAATGCACCCTCTTCGGAGCTTTCTCTCGGCTGCCAAGCTGCACAGTGAGTAGAGCACGAACAGTTGCCGTTTGCTCCCACAATCGAAGAGCCAGGAGGGAAAGCTGGTGAAAGGTTAGGGTTAGGGTTAGGGTTAGGGTTAGGGTTAGGGGTTAAGGTTAGGGGTTAGGGTTAGGGTTAGGGTTAGGGTTCGGCTTAGGGGTTAGGGTTTGGGTTAGGGTTAGGGTTAGGGTTAGGGTTATGGTTAGGTTTAGGGTTAGGGTTAGGGTTAGGGGTAGGGTTAGGTTTAGGCTAAGGGTTAGGGCTGGGTTAGGGTTAGGGTTAGGGTTAGGGTTAGGTTTAGGGTTAGGGTTAGGGTTAGGGGTAGGGTTAGGGTTAGGGGTAGGGTTAGGGTTAGGGTTAGGTTTGGGTTAGAGTTAGGGTTAGGATTAGGGTTAGGGTTGCCGTCTGCTCCCACAGTCGAAGAGCCAGGAGGGAAAGCATGTGCGGGGCATCTTCAGCACACAGTCAGCTTTGCAATGCTGTCACCATTATTGCTGTCACTCCTCGGTTTCATACCTAAAAGTACATTTGAATGCAACCTCTCCAAAGCTGCTTCTCAGCTGCCCAGTAGCACAGCGATTAGTGCACGAACGTCTGGCCTCTGCTCTCAGAGCCGAAGAGCCCGGAGAGAAAGCATGTGCTGGGCATCTTCAGCACACAGTCAGCTTTGCAACGGTGTCACCATCATTGCTTTCGCTCCTCGCTTTCATACCTAAAGGTCCATTTGAATGCACCCTCTTCGGAGCTTGCTCTGAGCTGCCAAGTAGCACAGCGATTTGAGCACGAACGTCTGGCCTCTGCCCCCAGAGCCGAAGAGCCAGGAGGGAAAGCATGTGCTGGGCATCTTCAGCACACAGTCAGCTTTGCAACGGTGTCACCATCATTGCTGTCGCTCCTCGGTTTCATACTTAAAAGTCCATTTGAGTGCAACCTCTCCGAAGCTTGTTCTCGGCTGCCCAGGGGCAGAACGATTAGTGCACGAATGTCTGGCTTCTGCTCCCAGATCCGAAGAGCCAGGAGGGAAAGCATGTGCTGGGCATCTTCAGCACACATTCAGCTTTGCAATGGTGTCACCATCATTGCTGTCGCTCCTCCCTTTCATACCTAAATGTCCATTTGAATGCACCCTCTTCGGAGCTGGCTCTCGGCTGCCCAGCTGCATAGTGAGTAGAGCACGAACAGTTGCCGTCTGCTCCCACAATCGAAGAGCCAGGAGGGAAAGCTGGTGAAAGCTTAGGGTTAGGGTTAGGGTTAGGGTTAGGGGTTAGGGTTAGGGGTTAGGGTTAGAGTTAGGTTTAGGGTTAGGGTTAGTGTTATGGTTAGGGTAGGGTTAGGGATAGGGTTAGGGTTAGGGTTAGGGTTAGGGTTAGGGTTAGGGTTAGGGTTGCCGTCTGCTCCCACAGTCGAAGAGCCAGGAGGGAAAGCATGTGCGGGGCATCTTCAGCACACAGTCAGCTTTGCAATGCTGTCACCATTATTGCTGTCAGTCTCGGTTTCATACTTAAAAGTCCATTTGAATGCACCTCTTCGGAGCTCGCTCTCGGCTGCCCAGCAGCACAGTGAGTAGAGCACGAACAGTTGCCGTCTGCTCCCACAATCGAAGATGGTGAAAGCTTAGGGTTAGGGTTATGGTTAGGGTTAGGGTTAGGTTAAGGTTAGGGTTAAGGTTAGGGTTAGGGTTAGCGTTAGGGGTTAGGGTTAGGGGTAGGGTTAGGGTTAGGGTTAGGTTTGGGTTAGGGTTAGGGTTAGGGTTAGGGTTAGGGTTAGGGTTGCCGTCTGCTCCCACAGTCGAAGAACCAGGAGGGAAAGCATGTGCTGGGCATCTTCAGCATACAGTCAGCTTTGCAATGCTGTCACCATTATTGCTGTCACTCCTCGGTTTCATACCTAAAAGTACATTTGAATGCAACCTCTCCAAAGCTGCTTCTCAGCTGCCCAGTAGCACAGCGATTAGTGCACGAACTTCTGGCTTCTGCTCCCATATCCCGAAGAGCCGGGAGGAAAAGCATGTGCTGGGCATCTTCAGCACACAGTCAGCTTTGCAACGGTGTAACCATCATTGCTGTCGCTCCGCAGTTTCATACTTAAAAGTCCATTTGAGTGCAACCTCTCCGAAGCTTGTTCTCGGCTGCCCAGCAGCACAGTGAGTAGAGCACGAACAGTTGCCGTCTGCTCCCACAATCGAAGAGCCAGTAAGGAAAGCTGGTGCTCTGAATCTTCTGCACACAGTCAGCTTTGCAACAGTGCCTCCATCTTTGCTGTCGCTCCTCACTTTCATTCCGAGAAGTTCATTTGAATCCAACTTCTCTGCTCGTTGCTCTTGGGCTGCCCAGCAGCACAGTCAGTAGAGCACGAACGTCTGGCCTCTGCTCTCAGAGCCGAAGAGCCAGGAGGGAAAGCATGTGCTGGGCATCTTCAGCACACAGTCAGCTTTGCAACGGTGTCACCATCATTGCTGTCGCTCCTCGGTGTCATACCTAAAGGTCCATTTGAATGCACCCGCTTCGGAGCTTGCTCTCGGCTGCCCAGCAGCACAGTGAGTAGAGCACGAACGGTTGCCGTCTGCTCCCACAGTCGAAGAGCCAGGAGGGAAAGCATGTGCTGGGCATCTTCAGCCCACAGTTAGCTTTGCAACGGTTTCACCATCATTGCTGTCGCTCCTCGGTTTCATACCTAAAAGTCCACTCGAATGCAACCACTACGCAGCATGCTCTGAGCTGCCAAGTAGCACAGCGATTAGAGCACGAACGTCTGGCCTCTGCTCCCAGAGCCGAAGAGCCCAGGAGGGAAAGCATGTGCTGGGCATCTTCAGCACACAGTCAGCTTTGCAACGGTGTCACCATCATTGCTGTCGCTCCTCGGTTTCATACTTAAAAGTCCATTTGAGTGCAACCTCTCCGAAGCTTGTTCTCATCTGCCAAGCTGCACAGTGAGTAGAGCACGAACAGTTGCCGTTTGCTCCCACAATCGAAGAGCCAGGAGGGAAAGCTGGTGAAAGGTTAGGGTTAGGGTTAGGGTTAGGGTTAGGGGTTAAGGTTAGGGGTTAGGGTTAGGGTTAGGGTTAGGGTTCGGCTTAGGGGTTAGGGTTTGGGTTAGGGTTAGGGTTAGGGTTAGGGTTATGGTTAGGTTTAGGGTTAGGGTTAGGGTTAGGGTTAGGGTTAGGTTTAGGGTTAGGGTTAGGGTTAGGGGTAGGGTTAGGGTTAGGGGTAGGGTTAGGGTTAGGGTTAGGTTTGGGTTAGAGTTAGGGTTAGGATTAGGGTTAGGGTTGCCGTCTGCTCCCACAGTCGAAGAGCCAGGAGGGAAAGCATGTGCGGGGCATCTTCAGCACACAGTCAGCTTTGCAATGCTGTCACCATTATTGCTGTCACTCCTCGGTTTCATACCTAAAAGTACATTTGAATGCAAGCTCTCCAAAGCTGCTTCTCAGCTGCCCAGTAGCACAGCGATTAGTGCACGAACTTCTTGCTTCTACTCCCAGATTCGAAGAGCCGCGAGGGAAAGCATGTGCTGGGCATCTTCAGCACACAGTCAGCTTTGCAACGGTGTCACCATCATTGCTGTCGCTCCTCGCTTTCATACCTAAAGTTCCATTTGAATGCACCCTCTTCGGAGCTTTCTCTCGGCTGCCCAGCTGCACAGTGAGTAGAGCACGAACAGTTGCCGTCTGCTCCCACAATCGAAGAGCCAGGAGGGAAAGCTGGTGAAAGCTTAGGGTTAGGGTTAGGGTTAGGGTTATGGTTAGGGTTAGGGGTTAGGGTTAGGGTTAGGGTTGGGTTAGGGTTAGGGTTAGGGGTTAGGGTTAGGGGTTAGGGGTTAGGGTTAGGTTTAGGGTTAGGGTTAGGGTTAGGGTTATGGTTAGGTTTAGGGTTAGGGTTAGGGTTAGGGTTAGGGTTAGGGTTCGGAGTTAAGGTTAGGGGTTAGGTTTAGGGTTAGGGTTAGGGTTAGGGTTAGGGTTAGGGGTTAGGGTTAGGGTTAGGGTTATGGTTAGGTTTAGGGTTAGGATAAGGGTTAGGTTTAGGGTTAGGGTTAGGGTTAGGGTTAGGGGTAGGGTTAGGGTTAGGGTTAGGGTTAGGGTTAGGGTTGCCGTCTCCTCCCACAGTCGAAGAGCCAGGAGGGAAAGCATGTGCGGGGCATCTTCAGCACAAAGGCAGCTTTGCAACGGTGTCACCATCATTGCTGTCGCTCCTCGGTGTCATACCTAAAGGTCCATTTGAATGCACCCTCTTCGGAGCTTGCTCTCGGCTGCCCTGCTGCACAGTGAGTAGAGCACGAACAGTTGCCGTCTGCTCCCACAATCGAAGAGCCAGTTGGGAAAGCTGGTGCTCTGAATCTTCTGCACACAGTCAGCTTTGACCCAGTGCGTCCATCATTGCTGTCGCTCCTCACTTTCATACCTAGAAGTTCATTTGAATCCAACTTCTCTGCTCGTTGCTCTTGGCTGCCCAGCAGCACAGTCAGTAGAGCATGAACGTCTGGCCTCTGCTCCCAGAGCCGAAGAGCCAGGAGAGAAAGCATGTGCTGGGCATCTTCAGCACACAGTCAGCTTTGCAACGGTGTCACCATCATTGCTGTCGCTCCTCGGTTTCATACTTAAAAGTCCATTTGAGTGCAACCTCTCCGAAGCTTGTTCTCGGCTGCCCAGCGGCAGAACGATTAGTGCACGAACGTCTGGCTTCTGCTTCCAGATCCGAAGAGCCAGGAGGGAAATCATGTGCGGGGCATCTTCAGCACACAGTCAGCTTTGCAATGGTGTCACCATTATTGCTGTCACTCCTCGGTTTCATACCTAAAAGTACATTTGAGTGCAACCTCTCCAAAGCTGCTTCTCAGCTGCCCATTAGCACAGCGATTAGTGCACGAACTTCTGGCTTCTGCTCCCATATCCGAAGAGCCGGGAGGGAAAGCATGTGCTGGGTATCTTCAGCACACAGTCAGCTTTGCAACGGTGTCACCATCATTGCTGTCGCTACTCTCTTTCATACCTAAAGGTCCATTTGAATGCACCCTCTTCGGAGCTTGCTCTCGGCTGCCCAGCAGCACAGTGATTAGAGCACGAACGGTTGCCGTCTGCTAGCACAGTGGAGGAGCCAGGAGGGAAAGCATGTGCTGGGAATCTTCAGCACACAGTCAGCTTTGCCACAGTGCCTCCGTCATTGCTGACGCTTTTCACTTTCATACCTAGAAGTTCATTTGAATCCACCTTCTCCGCTCATTGCTCTTGGCTGTCCAGCGGCACAGTCAGTAGAGCACGAACGTCTGGCCTCTGCTCCCAGAGCCGAAGAGCCCGGAGGGAAAGCATGTGCTGGGCATCTTCAGCACACAGTCAGCTTTGCAACGGTGTCACCATCATTGCTGTCGCTCCTCGGTTTCATACTTAAAAGTCCATTTGAGTGCAACCTCTCCGAAGCTTGTTCTCGGCTGCCCAGCAGCACAGTGAGTAGAGCACGAACAGTTGCCGTCTGCTCCCACAATCGAAGAGCCAGTAAGGAAAGCTGGTGCTCTGAATCTTCTGCACACAGTCAGCTTTGCAACAGTGCCTCCATCTTTGCTGTCGCTCCTAACTTTCATTCCGAGCTTTCATTCCGAGAAGTTCATTTGAATCCAACTTCTCTGCTCGTTGCTCTTGGCTGCCCAGCAGCACAGTCAGTAGAGCACGAACGTCTGGCCTCTGCTCTCAGAGCCGAAGAGCCAGGAGGGAAAGCATGTGCTGGGCATCTTCAGCCCACAGTCACCTTTGCAACGGTGTCACCATCATTGCTGTCGCTCTTCGGTGTCATACCTAAAGATCCATTTGAATGCACCCTCTTCGGAGCTTGCTCTCGGCTGCCCAGCAGCACAGTGAGTAGAGCACGAACGGTTGCCGTCTGCTCCCACAGTCGAAGAGCCAGGAGGGAAAGCATGTGCTGGGCATCTTCAGCACACAGTTAGCTTTGCAACGGTTTCACCATCATTGCTGTCGCTCCTCGGTTTCATACCTAAAAGTCCACTCGAATGCAACCTCTACGGAGCTTGCTCTGAGCTGCCAAGTAGCACAGTGATCAGAGCACCAACGTCTGGCCTCTGCTCCCAGATCCGAAGAGCCAGGAGGGAAAGCATGTGCTGGGCATCTTCAGCACACAGTCAGCTTTGCAACGGTGTCACCATCATTGCTGTCGCTCCTCGATTTCATACCTAACGGTCCATTTGAATGCACCCTCTTCGAAGCATTCTCCTGGCTGCCCAGCTGCACAGTGAGTAGAGCACGAACAGTTGCCGTCTGCTCCCACAATCGAAGAGCCAGGAGGGAAAGCTGGTGAAAGGTTAGGGTTAGGGTAAGGGTTAGGGTTAGGGTTAGGGGTTAAGGTTAGGGGTTAGGGTTAGAATTAGGGTTAGGGTTAGGGTTATGGTTAGGTTTAGGGTTAGGGTTAGGGTTAGGGGTAGGGCTAGGGTTAGGCTAAGGGTTAGGGTTGGGTTAGGGTTAGGGTTAGGGTTAGGGTTAGGGTTGCCGTCTGCTCCCATAGTCGAAGAGGCAGGAGGGAAAGCATATGCGGGGCATCTTCAGCACACAGTCAGCTTTGCAATGCTGTCACCATTATTGCTGTCAGTCCTCGGTTTCATACCTAAAAGTACATTTGAATGCAACCTCTCCAAAGCTGCTTCTCAGCTGCCCAGTAGCACAGCGATTAGTGCACGAACTTCTTCCTTCTGCTCCCAGATCCGAAGACCCGGGAGGGAAAGCATGTGCTGGGCATCTTCAGCACACAGTCAGCTTTGCAACGGTGTCACCATCATTGCTGTCGCTCCTCGCTTTCATACCTAAAGGTCCATTTGAATGCACCCTCTTCGGAGCTTGCTCTCGGCTGCCCAGCAGCACAGTGAGTAGAGCACGAACGGTTGCCGTCTGCTGCCAGAGCCGAAGAGCCAGGAGGGAAAGCATTTGCTGGGCATCTTCAGCACACAGTCAGCTTTGCAACGGTGTCACCATCATTACTGTCGCTCCTTGGTGTCATACCTAAAGGTCCATTTGAATGCACCCTCTTGGGAGCTTGCTCTCGGCTGCCCAGCTGCACAGTGAGTAGAGCACGAACAGTTGCTGTCTGCTCCCACAATCGAAGAGCCAGGAGGGAAAGCTGGTGCTCTGAATCTTCTGCACACAGTCAGCTTTGACCCAGTGCATCCATCATTGCTGTCGCTCCTCACTTTCATACCTAGAAGTTCATTTGAATCCAACTTCTCTGCTCGTTGCTCTTGGCTGCCCAGCAGCACAGTCAGTAGAGCATTGAACGTCTGGCCTCTGCTCCCAGAGCCGAAGAGCCAGGAGGGAAAGCATGTGCTGGGCATCTTCAGCACACAGTCAGCTTTGCAACGGTGTCACCATCATTGCTGTCGCTCCTCGCTTTCATACCTAAAGGTCCATTTGAATGCACCCTCTTCGGAGCTTGCTCTCGGCTGCCCAGCTGCACAGTGAGTAGAGCACGAACAATTGCCGTCTGCTCCCACAATCGAAGAGCCAGGAGGGAAAGCTGGTGAAAGCTTAGGGTTAGGGTTAGGGTTATGGTTAGGGTTAGGGTTAGGGTTAGGGTTAGGGTTAGTTTTAGGGTTAGGGTTAGGTTTAGGGTTAGGGGTTAGGGTTAGGGTTAGGTTTAGGGTTAGGGTTAGGGTTAGGGGTTATGGTTAGGTTTAGGGTTAGGGTTAAGGTTAGGGTTAGGGTTAGAGTTAGGGTTCGGGGTTAAGGTTAGCGGTTAGGGTTAGGGTTAGGGGTTAGGGTTAGGGTTAGGGGTAAGGTAGGTTTAGCTAAGGGCTAGGGTTGGGTTAGGGTTAGGGTTAGGGTTAGGTTTAGGGTTAGGGTTCGGGTTAGGGGTAGGGTTAGGTTAGGGTTAGGTTAGCGTGTAGGGTTAGGGTTAGGGTTAGTAGAATTAGGTTTGGGTTAGGGTTAGGGTTAGGGTTTGGGTTAGGGTTAGGGTTGCCGTCTGCTCCCACAGTCGAAGAGCCAGGAGGGAAAGCATGAGCTGGGCATCTTCAGCACACAGTCAGCTTTGCACCGGTGTCACCATCATTGCTGTCGCTCCTCGGTGTCATACCTAAAGGTCCATTTGAATGCACCCTCTTCGGAGCTTGCTCTCGGCTGCCCAGCAGCACAGTGAGTAGAGCACGAACGGTTGCCGTCTGCTGCCAGAGCCGAAGAGCCAGGAGGGAAAGCATGTGCTGGGCATCTTCAGCACACAGTCAGCTTTGCAACAGTGCCTCCATCTTTGCTGTCGCTCCTCACTTTCATTCCGAGAAGTTCATTTGAATCCAACTTCTCTGCTCGTTGCTCTTGGCTGCCCAGCAGCACAGTCAGTAGAGCACGAACGTCTGGCCTCTGCTCTCAGAGCCGAAGAGCCAGGAGGGAAAGCATGTGCTGGGCATCTTCAGCCCACAGTCACCTTTGCAACGGTGTCACCATCATTGCTGTCGCTCTTCGGTGTCATACCTAAAGATCCATTTGAATGCACCCTCTTCGGAGCTTGCTCTCGGCTGCCCAGCAGCACAGTGAGTAGAGCACGAACGGTTGCCGTCTGCTCCCACAGTCGAAGAGCCAGGAGGGAAAGCATGTGCTGGGCATCTTCAGCACACAGTTAGCTTTGCGACGGTTTCACCATCATTGCTGTCGCTCCTCGGTTTCATACCTAAAAGTCCACTCGAATGCAACCTCTACGGAGCTTGCTCTGAGCTGCCAAGTAGCACAGTGATCAGAGCACCAACGTCTGGCCTCTGCTCCCAGATCCGAAGAGCCAGGAGGGAAAGCATGTGCTGGGCATCTTCAGCACACAGTCAGCTTTGCAACGGTGTCACCATCATTGCTGTCGCTCCTCGATTTCATACCTAACGGTCCATTTGAATGCACCCTCTTCGAAGCATTCTCCTGGCTGCCCAGCTGCACAGTGAGTAGAGCACGAACAGTTGCCGTCTGCTCCCACAATCGAAGAGCCAGGAGGGAAAGCTGGTGAAAGGTTAGGGTTAGGGTAAGGGTTAGGGTTAGGGTTAGGGGTTAAGGTTAGGGGTTAGGGTTAGAATTAGGGTTAGGGTTAGGGTTATGGTTAGGTTTAGGGTTAGGGTTAGGGTTAGGGGTAGGGCTAGGGTTAGGCTAAGGGTTAGGGTTGGGTTAGGGTTAGGGTTAGGGTTAGGGTTAGGGTTAGGGTTGCCGTCTGCTCCCATAGTCGAAGAGGCAGGAGGGAAAGCATATGCGGGGCATCTTCAGCACACAGTCAGCTTTGCAATGCTGTCACCATTATTGCTGTCAGTCCTCGGTTTCATACCTAAAAGTACATTTGAATGCAACCTCTCCAAAGCTGCTTCTCAGCTGCCCAGTAGCACAGCGATTAGTGCACGAAATTCTTCCTTCTGCTCCCAGATCCGAAGACCCGGGAGGGAAAGCATGTGCTGGGCATCTTCAGCACACAGTCAGCTTTGCAACGGTGTCACCATCATTGCTGTCGCTCCTCGCTTTCATACCTAAAGGTCCATTTGAATGCACCCTCTTCGGAGCTTGCTCTCGGCTGCCCAGCAGCACAGTGAGTAGAGCACGAACGGTTGCCGTCTGCTGCCAGAGCCGAAGAGCCAGGAGGGAAAGCATGTGCTGGGCATCTTCAGCACACAGTCAGCTTTGCAACGGTGTCACCATCATTACTGTCGCTCCTTGGTGTCATACCTAAAGGTCCATTTGAATGCACCCTCTTGGGAGCTTGCTCTCGGCTGCCCAGCTGCACAGTGAGTAGAGCACGAACAGTTGCTGTCTGCTCCCACAATCGAAGAGCCAGGAGGGAAAGCTGGTGCTCTGAATCTTC
>NW_026892813.1:52500-55000 GCF_033815535.1 Pezoporus flaviventris
CGAATGGTTGCCGTCTGCTAGCACAGTGGAGGAGCCAGGAGGGAAAGCATGTGCTGGGCATCTTCAGCACACATTCAGCTTTGCAACAGTGCCTCCATCATTGCTGACGCTTTTCACTTTTATACCTAGAAGTTCATTTGAATCCACCTTCTCCGCTCATTGCTCTTGGCTGTCCAGCGGCACAGTCAGTAGAGCACGAACGTCTGGCCTCTGCTCCCAGAGCCGAAGAGCCAGGAGGGAAAGCATGTGCTGGGCATCTTCAGCACACAGTCAGCTTTGCAACGGTGTCACCATCATTGCTGTCGCTCCTCGCTTTCATACCTAAAGGTCCATTTGAATGCAACGTCTCCAAAGCTTGTTCTCGGCTGCCCAGGGGCACAGTGATTAGTGCATGAACGTCTAGCCTCTGCTATTAGAGCCGAAGAGCTAGGATGGAAAACATGTGCTTGGCATCTTCAGCACACTGTCAGCTTTGCAACGGTGTCACCATCATTGCTGTCGCTCCTCGCTTTCATACTTAAAAGTCCATTTGATTGCAACCTCTCCGAAGCTTGTTCTCGGCTGCCCAGGGGCAGAGCGATTAGTGAACGAACGTCTGGCTTCCGCACCCAGATCCGTAGAGCCCGGAGGGAAAGCATGTGCTGGGCATCTTCAGCACACAGTCAGCTTTGCAACGGTGTCACCATCATTGCTGTCGCTCCTCGCTTTCATACCTAAAGGTCCATTTGAATGCACCCTCTTCGGAGCTTGCTCTCGGCTGCCCAGCTGCACAGTGAGTAGAGCACGAACAGTTGCCGTCTGCTCCCACAATCGAAGAGCCAGGAGGGAAAGCTGGTGCTCTGAATCTTCTGCACACAGTCAGCTTTGACCCAGTGCGTCCATCATTGCTGTCGCTCCTCACTTTCATACCGAGAAGTTCATTTGAATCCAACTTCTCTTCTCGTTGCTCTTGGCTGCCCAGCAGCACAGTCAGTAGAGCATGAACGTCTGGCCTCTTCTCCCAGAGCTGAAGAGCCCGGAGGGAAAGCATGTGCTGGGCATCTTCAGCACACAGTCAGCTTTGCAACGGTGTCACCATCATTGCTGTCGCTCCTCGGTTTCATATGTAAAAGTCCATTTGAATGCAATGTCTCCGAAGCTTGTTCTCGGCTGCACAGGGGCACCGTGATTAGTGCATGAACTCCTGGCCTCTGCTCTTAGAGCCGAAGAGCCAGGATGGAAAACATGTGCTGGGCATCTTCGGCACACAGTCAGCTTTGCAATGCTGTCACCATTATTGCTGTCACTCCTCGGTTTTATACCTAAAAGTACATTTGAATGCAACCTCTCCAAAGCTGCTTCTCAGCTGCCCAGTAGCACAGCGATTAGTGCGCGAACGTCTGGCCTCTGCTCCCAGAGCCAAAGAGCCAGGAGGGAAAGCATGTGCTGGGCATCTTCAGCACACAGTCAGCTTTGCAACGGTGTCACCATCATTGCTGTCGCTCCTCGCTTTCATACCTAAACGTCCATTTGAAAGCACCCTCTTCGGAGCTTGCTCTCGGCTGTCCAGCAGCACAGTGAGTAGAGCATGAACGGTTGCCGTCTCCTCCCACAGTCTAAGAGCCAGGAGGGAAAGCTGGTGCTCTGAATCTTCTGCACACAGTCGGCTTTGCAACAGTGCCTCCATCATTGCTGTCGCTGCTCACTTTCATACCGAGAAGTTCATTTGAATCCAACTTCTCTGCTCGTTGCTCTTGGCTGCCCAGCAGCACAGTCAGTAGAGCACGAACGTCTGGCCTCTGCTCCCAGAGCCGAAGAGCCAGGAGGGAAAGCATGTGCTGGGCATCTTCAGCACACAGTCAGCTTTGCAACGGTGTCACCATCATTGCTGTCGCTCCTCGCTTTCATACCTAAAGGTCCATTTGAATGCACCCTCTTAGGAGCTTGCTCTCGGCTGCCCAGCAGCACAGTGAGTAGAGCACGAACGGTTGCAGTCTCCTCCCACAATCGAAGACCCAGGAGGGAAAGCATGTGCTGGGCATCTTCAGCTCACAGTTAGCTTTGCAACGGTGTCACCATCATTGCTGTCGCTCCTCGGTTTCATACCTAAAAGTCCACACGAATGCAACCTCTACGGAGCTTGCTCTGAGCTGCCCAGTAGCACAGCGATTAGAGCACGAACGTCTGGCCTCTGCTCCCAGAGCCGAAGAGCCAGGAGGGAAAGCATGTGCTGGGCATCTTCAGCACACAGTCAGCTTTGCAACGGTGTCACCATCATTGCTGTCGCTCCTCGCTTTCATACCTAAAGGTCCATTTGAATGCACCCTCTTTGGAGCTTACTCTCGGCTGCCGAGCAGCACAGTGAGTAGAGCACGAACAGTTGCCGTCTGCTCCCACAATCGAAGAGCCAGGAGGGAAAGCTGGTGAAAGCTTAGGGTTAGGCTTAGGGTTAGAGCAGAGAAGTTGGATTCACATGAACTTCTCGGTATGAAAGTGAGGAGTGACAGCAATGATGGAGGCA
>NW_026892813.1:60000-134435 GCF_033815535.1 Pezoporus flaviventris
GAGGAGCGACAGCAATGATGGTGACACCGTTGCAAAGCTAACTGTGTGCTGAAGATGCCCAGCTCATGCTTTCCCTCCTGGCTCTTCGACTGTGGGAGCAGACGGCAACCGTTCGTGCTCTACTCACTGTGCTGCTGGGCAGCCGAGAGCAAGCTCCGAAGAGGGTGCATTCAAATGGACCTTTAGGTATGAAAGCGAGGAGCGACAGCAATGATGGTGACACCATTGCAAAGCTGACTGTGTGCTGAAGATGCCCAGCACATGCTTTCCCTCCTGGCTCTTCGGATCTGGGAGCAGAGGCCAGACGTTCGTGCTCTACTGACTGTGCCGCTGGACAGCCAAGAGCAATGAGCGGAGAAGGTGGATTCAAATGAACTTCTAGGTATGAAAGCGAAAAGCGTCAGCAATGATGGAGGCACTGTTGCAAAGCTGACTGTGTGCTGAAGATGCCCCGCACATGCTTTCCCTCCTGGCTCCTCCACTGTCCTAGCAGACGGCAACCGTTCGTGCTCTACTCACTGTGCTGCTGGGCAGCCGAGAGCAAGCTCCGAAGATGGTGCATTCAAATGGACCTTTAGGTATGAAAGCGAGGAGCGACAGCAATGATGGTGACACCGTTGCAAAGCTGACTGTGTGCTGAAGATGCCCAGCACATGCTTTCCCTCCTGGCTCTTCGGCTCTGGGAGCAGAAGCCAGAAGTTCGTGCACTAATCGCTGTGCTACTGGGCAGCTGAGAAGCAGCTTTGGAGAGGGTGCATTTAAATGTACTTTTAGGTATGAAACCGAGGAGTGACACCAATAATGGTGACAGCATTGCAAAGCAGACTCTGTGCTGAAGATGCCCCGCACATGCTTTCCCTCCTGGCTCTTCGACAGTGGGAGCAGACGGCAACCCTAACCCTAACCCTAACCCTAACCCTAACCCTAACCCAACCCTAACCCTAACCCTAACCCTAAACCCAGCCCTACCCCTACCCCTAACCCTAACCCTAAACCTAACCATAACCCTAACCCTAAACCTAACCCTAACCCTAACCCCAGCCCTACCCCTACCCCTAACCCTAACCCTAAACCTAACCATAACCCTAACCCTAACCCTAACCCTACCCCTAACACTAACCCTAACCCTAAACCTAACCAAAACCCTAACCCTAACCCTAACCCCTAACCCTAACCCTAACCTTACCCTAACCCCTAACCCTAACTCCTAACCCTAACCCTAACCCTAACCCTAACCCTAACCCTAACCTTTCACCAGCTTTCCCTCCTGGCTCTTCGATTGTGGGAGCAGATGGCAACTGTTCGTGCTGTACTCACTGTGCAGCTGGGCAGTTGAGAGCAAGCTCTGAAGAGGGTGCATTCAAATGGACCTTTAGGTAAGACACCGAGGAGCGACAGCAATGATGGTGACACCGTTGCAAAGCTAACTGTGTGCTGAAGATGCCCAGCACATGCTTTCCCTCCTGGCTCTTCGACTGTGGGAGCAGACGACAACCGTTCGTGCTCTACTCACTGTGCAGCTGGGCAGCCGAGAGCAAGCTCCGAAGAGGGTGCATTCAAATGGACCTTTAGGTATGAAAGCGAGGAGCGACAGCAATGATGGTGACACCATTGCAAAGCTGACTGTGTGCTGAAGATGTCCAGCACATGCTTTCCCTTATGGCTCTTCGGGTCTAGGAGCAGAGGCCAGACGTTCGTGCTCTACTGACTGTGCCGCTGGACAGCCAAGAGCAATGAGCGGAGAAGGTGGATTCAAATGAACTTCTAGGTATGAAAGCGAAAAGCGTCAGCAATGATGGAGGCACTGTTGCAAAGCTGACTGTGTGCTGAAGATGCCCAGCACATGCTTTCCCTCCTGGCTCCTCCACTGTGCTAGCAGACGGCAACCGTTCGTGCTCTACTCACTGTGCTGCTGGGCAGCCGAGAGCAAGCTCCGAAGAGGGTGCATTCAAATGGACCTTTAGGTATGAAAGCGAGGAGCGACAGCAATGATGGTGACACCGTTGCAATGCTGACTGTGTGCTGAAGATGCCCAGCACATGCTTTCCCTCCCGGCTCTTCGGATCTGGGAGCAGAAGCCAGAAATTCGTGCACTAATCGCTGTGCTACTGGGCAGCTGAGAAGCAGCTTTGGAGAGGGTTCATTCAAATGTAATTATAGGTATGAAACCGAGGAGTGACAGCAATAATGGTGACAGTATTGCAAAGCAGACTCTGTGCTGAAGATGCCCCGCACATGCTATCCCTCCTGGCTCTTCGACTGTGGGAGCAGACGGCAACCCTAACCCTAACCCTAACCCTAACCCTAACCCTAACCCTAACCCAACCATAACCCTAACCCTAACCATAACCCTACCCCTAACCGTAACCCCTAACCCTAACCCTACCCCTAACCCTAACCCTAACCCTAAACCTAACCATAACCCTAACCCTAACCCTAACCTTAACCTAACCCCTAACCCTAACTCCTAACTCTAACCCTAACCCTAACCCTAACCCTAAGCTTTCACCAGCTTTCCCTCCTGGCTCTTCGATTGAGGGAGCAGACGGCAACTGTTCGTGCTCTACTCACTGTGCAGCTGGGCAGCCGAGAGCAAGCTCCGAAGAGAGTGCAATCAAAGGCACCTTTAGGTATGAAAGCGAGGAGCGACACAAATGATGGTGACACCGTTGCAAAGCTGACTGTGTGCTGAAGATGCCCAGGACATGCTTTCCCACCAGGCTCTTCGGATCTGGGAGCAGAAGCCAGAAGTTCGTGCACTAATCGCTGTGCTACTGGGCAGCTGAGAAGCAGCTTTGGAGAGGTTGCATTCAAATGTACTTTTAGGTATGAAACCGAGGAGTGACAGCAATAATGGTGACAGCATTGCAAAGCTGACTGTGTGCTGAAGATGCCCCGCACATGCTTTCCCTCCTGGCTCTTCGGATCTGGCAGCAGAAGCCAGACGTTCGTGCACTAATCGTTCTGCCCCTGGGCAGCCGAGAACAAGCTTCGGAGAGGTTGCACTCAAATGGACTTTTAAGTATGAAAGCGAGGAGCGACAGCAATGATGGTGACACCGTTGCAAAGCTGACTGTGTGCTGAAGATGCCCAGCACATGCTTTCCCTCCTGGCTCTTCGGCTCTGGGAGCAGAGGCCAGACGTTCGTGCTCTAATTGCTGTGCTACTTGGCAGCTCAGAGCAAGCTCCGTAGAGCTTGCATTCTAGTGGAATTTTAGGTATGAAACCGAGGAGCGACAGCAATGATGGTGACACCGTTGCAAAGCTAACTGTGTGCTGAAGATGCGCAGCACATGCTTTCCATCCTGGCTCTTCGAATGTGGGAGCAGACGGCAAGCGTTCGTGCTCCACTCACTGTGCTGCTCGGCAGCCGAGAGAAAGCTCCGAAGAGGGTGCATTCAAATGGACCTTTAGGTATGAAAGCGAGGAGCGACAGCAATGATGGTGACACCGTTGCAGAGCTGACTGTGTGCTGAAGATGCCCAGCATATGCTTTCCCTCCTGGCTCTTCGGCTCTGGGAGCAGAGGTTAGACGTTCGTGCTCTACTGACTGTGCCGCTGGACAGCCAAGAGCAATGAGCGGAGAAGGTGGATTCAAATGAACTTCTAGGTATGAAAGCGAAAAGCGTCAGCAATGATGGAGGCACTGTTGCAAAGCTGACTGTGTGCTGAAGATGCCCAGCACATGCTTTCCCTCCTGGCTCCTCGAATGTGCTAGCAGACGGCAACCGTTCGTGCTCTACTCACTGTGCTGCTGGGCAGCCGAGAGCAAGCTCCGAAGAGGGTGAATTCAAATGGACCTTTAGGTATGAAAGCGAGGAGCGACAGCAATGATGGTGACACCGTTGCAAAGCTGACTGTGTGCTGAAGATGCCCAGCACATGCTTTCCCTCCTGGCTCTTCGACTGTGGGAGCAGACGGCAACCGTTCGTGCTCTACTCACTGTGCTGCTGGGCAGCCGAGAGCAAGCTTCGGAGAGGTTGCACTCAAATGGACTTTTAAGTATGAAAGC
Organism: Pezoporus flaviventris; assembly: GCF_033815535.1. Lineage (NCBI taxonomy): Eukaryota > Metazoa > Chordata > Aves > Psittaciformes > Psittacidae > Pezoporus > Pezoporus flaviventris. Next base: position 64,013 of record NW_026892813.1, read on the forward strand.
GAGGAGCGACAGCAATGATGGTGACACCGTTGCAAAGCTGACTGTGTGCTGAAGATGCCCAGCACATGTTTTCCATCCTGGCTCTTTGGCTCTAAGAGCAGAGGCCAGACGTTCATGCACTAATCACTGTGCCCCTGGGCAGCCGAGAACAAGCTTTGGAGACGTTGCATTCAAATGGAGTTTTACATATGTAACCGAGGAGCGACAGCAATGATGGTGACACCGTTGCAAAGGTGACTGTGTGCTGAAGATGCCCAGCACATGCTTTCCCGCCGGGCTCTTCGCCTGTGGGAGCAGACGGCAACCCTAACCCTAACCCTAACCCTAAAGCTAACCCTAAACCTAAACATAACCCTACCCTAACCCTAACCCTAACCCTAACCCTACACCTAACCCTAACCCTAACCTTACCCTAGCCCCTAACCCTAACTCCTAACCCTAACCCTAACCCTAACCCTAACCCTAACCGTAAGCTTTCACCAGCTTTCCCTCCTGGCTCTTCGATTGTGGGAGGAGACGGCAACCGTTCGTGCTCTACTCACTCTGCAGCTGGGCAGCCGAGAGCAAGCTCCGAAGAGGGTGCTTTCAAATGGACGTTTAGGTATGAAAGCGAGGAGCGACAGCAATGATGGTGACACCGTTGCATCTTCAGCACACAGTCAGCTTTGCAACGGTGTCACCATCATTGCTGTCGTTCCTCGCTTTCATACCTAAAGGTCCATTTGAATGCACCCTCTTCGGAGCTTGCTCTCGGCTGCCCGGCTGCACAGTGAGTAGAGCACGAACAGTTGCCGTCTGCTCCCACAATCGAAGAGCCAGGAGGGAAAGCTGGTGAAAGCTTAGGGTTAGCGTTAGGGTTAGGGTTAGGGTTAGGGCTAGGGTTAGGGGTTAGGGTTAGGGTTAGGGTTGCCGTCTGCTCCCACAGTCGAAGAGCCAGGAGGGAAAGCATGTGCGGGGCATCTTCAGCACACAGTCAGCTTTGCAACGGTGTCACCATCATTGCTGTCGCTCCTCGGTTACATATGTAAAACTCCATTTGAATGCAACGTCTCCAAAGCTTGTTCTCGGCTGCCCAGGGGCACAGTGATTCGTGCATGAACGTCTGGCCTCTGCTCTTAGAGCCAAAGAGCCAGGATGGAAAACATGTGCTGGGCATCTTCAGCACACAGTCAGCTTTGCAACGGTGTCACCATCATTGCTGTCGCTCCTGGCTTTCATACTTAAAAGTCCATTTGAGTGCAACCTCTCCGAAGCTTGCTCTCGGCTGCCCAGCAGCACAGTGAGTAGAGCACGAACGGTTGCCGTCTGCTCCCACAGTCGAAGAGCCAGGAGGGAAAGCATGTGCTGGGCATCTCCAGCACACAGTCAGCTTTGCAACGGTGTCACCATCATTGCTGTCGCTCCTCGTTTTCATACCTAAAGGTCCATTTGAATGCACCCTCTTAAGAGCTTGCTCTCGGCTGCCCAGCAGCACAGTGAGTAGAGCACGAACGGTTGTCGTCTGCTCCCACATTCGAAGAGCCAGGAGGGAAAGCATGTGCTGCGCATCTTCAGCACACAGTCAGCTTTGCAATGCTGTCACCATTATTGCTGTCACTCCTCGGATTCATACCTAAAAGTACATTTGAATGCAACCTCTCCAAAGGTGCTTCTCAGCTGCCCAGTAGCTCAGCGATTAGTGCACGAACGTCTGGCCTCTGCTCCCAGATCCGAAGAGCCAGGAGGGAAAGCATGTGCTGGGCATCTTCAGCACACAGTCAGCTTTGCAACGGTGTCACCATCATTGCTGTCGCTCCTCGCTTTCATACTTAAAAGTCCATTTGAGTGCAACCTCTCCGAAGCTTGTTCTCGGCTGCCCAGGGGCAGAACGATTAGTGCACGAACGTCTGGCTTCTGCTCCCAGATCCGAAGAGCCAGGAGGGAAAGCATGTGCTGGGCATCTTCAGCACACAGTCAGCTTTGCAACGGTGTCACCATCATTGCTGTCGTTCCTCGCTTTCATACCTAAAGGTCCATTTGAATGCACCCTCTTCGGAGCTTGCTCTCGGCTGCCCGGCTGCACAGTGAGTAGAGCACGAACAGTTGCCGTCTGCTCCCACAATCGAAGAGCCAGGAGGGAAAGCTGGTGAAAGCTTAGGGTTAGGGTTAGGGTTAGGGTTAGGGTTAGGGTTAGGGTTAGGGTTAGGGATTAGGGTTAGGGGTTAGGGTTAGGGTTTGGTTTAGTGGTTAGAGGTTAGGGTTATTGTTAGGGTTATGGTTAGGTTTAGGGTTAGGGTTAGGGGTAGGGTTAGGGTTAGCGTTACGGTTAGGGTTGGGTTAGGGTTAGGGTTAGGGTTAGGGTTAGGGTTAGGGTTAGGGTTGCCGTCTGCTCCCACAGTCGAAGAGCCCGGAGGGAAAGCATGTACTGGGCATCTTCAGCACACAGTCAGCTTTGCAACGGTGTAACCATCATTGCTGTCGCTCCTCGGTTTCATATGTAAAATTCCATTTGTATGCAACGTCTCCAAAGCTTGTTCTCGGCTGCCCAGGGGCACAGTGATTAGTGCATGAACGTCTGGCTTCTGCTCCCAGATCCGAAGAGCCAGGATGGAAAACATGTGCTGGGCATCTTCAGCACACAGTCAGCTTTGCAACGGTGTCACCAACATTGCTGTCGCTCCTTGCTTTCATACTTAAAAGTCCATTTGAGTGCAACCTCTCCGAAGCTTGTTCTCGGCTGCCCAGGGGAAGAGCGATTAGTGCACGAACGTCTGGCTTCTTCTCCCAGATCCGAAGAGCCAGGAGGGAAAGCATGTGCTTGGCATCTTCAGCACACAGTCAGCTTTGCAATGCTGTCACCATTATTGCTGTCACTCCTCGGTTTCATACCTGAAAGTACATTTGAATGCAACCTCTGCAAAGGTGCTTCTCAGCTGCCCAGTAGCTCAGCGATTAGTGCACGAACATCTGGCCTCTGCTCCCAGTGCCGAAGAGCCAGGAGGGAAAGCATGTGCTGGGCATCTTCAGCACACAGTCAACTTTGCAACGGTGTCACCATCATTGCTGTCGCTCCTCGCTTTCATACCTAAAGGTCCATTTGAATGCACCCTCTTCGGAGCTTGCTCTCGGCTGCCCAGCTGCAAAGTGAGTAGAGCACGAACAGTTGCCGTCTGCTCCCACAATCAAAGAGCCAGGAGGGAAAGCTGGTGAAAGCTTAGGGTTAGGGTTAGGGTTAGGGTTAGGGCTAGGGTTAGGGGTTAGTGTTAGGGGTTAGGGTTAGGGGTTAGAGTTAGGGTTAGGTTTAGGGTTAGGGTTTAGGGTTAGGGTTAGGGTTATGGTTAGGTTTAGGGTTAGGGTTATGGTTAGGTTTAGGGTTAGGGTTAGGGTTAGGGTTATGGTTAGGTTTAGAGTTAGGGTTAGGGTTAGGGTTAGGGTTGCCGTCTGATCCCACAGTCAAAGAGCCAGGAGGGAAAGCATGTGCGGGGCATCTTCAGCACACTGTCAGCTTTGCAATGCTGTCACCATTATTGCTGTCACTCCTCGGTTTCATACCTAAAAGTACATTTGAATGCAACCTCTCCAAAGGTACTTCTCAGCTGCCCAGTAGCTCAGCGATTAGTGCACGAATATCTGGCCACTGCTCCCAGAGCTGAAGAGCCAGGAGGGAAAGCATGTGCTGGGCACCTTCAGCACACAGTCAGCTTTGCAACGGTGTCACCATCATTGCTGTCGCTCCTCGCTTTCATACCTAAACGTCCATTTGAAAGCACCCTCTACGGAGCTTGCTCTCGGCTGCCCAGCAGCACAGTGAGTAGAGCACGAACGGTTGCCGTCTGCTCCCAGAGCCAAAGAGCCAGGAGGGAAAGCATGTGCTCGGCATCTTCAGCACACAGTCAGCTTTGCAACGGTGTCACCATCATTGCTGTCGCTCCTCGCTTTCATACCTAAACGTCTATTTGTAAGCACCCTCTTCGGAGCTTGCTCTCGGCTGCCCAGCAGCACATTGAGTAGAGCACGAACGGTTGCCGTCTGCTCCCACAGTCGAAGAGCCAGGAGGGAAAGCATGTGCTGGGCATCTTCAGCACACAGTCAGCTTTGCAACGGTGTCACCATCATTGCTGTCGCTCCTCGCTTTCATACCTAAAGGTCCATTTGAATGCACCCTCTTCGGAGCTTGCTCTCGGCTGCCCAGAAGCGCAGTGAGTAGAGCACGAACAGTTGCCGTCTGCTCCCACAATCGAAGAGCCAGGAGGGAAAGCTGGTGAAAGCTTAGGGTTAGGGTTAGGGTTAGGGTTAGGGTTAGGGGTAAGGGTTAGGGGTTAGGTTTAGGGGTTAGGGTTAGGGTTAGGGTTAGGGTTAGGGTTGCCTTCTGCTCCCACAGTCGAAGAGCCAGGAGGGAAAGCATGTGCGGGGCATCTTCAGCACACAGTCAGCTTTGCAATGCTGTCACCATTATTGCTGTCACTCCTCGGTTTCATACCTAAAAGTACATTTGAATGCAACCTCTCCAAAGCTGCTTCTCAGCTGCCCAGTAGCACAGCGATTAGTGCACGAACTTCTGGCTTCTGCTCCCAGATCCGAAGAGCCGGGAGGGAAAGCATGTGCTGGGCATCTTCAGCACACAGTCAGCTTTGCAACGGTGTCACCGTCATTGCTGTCGCTCCTCGCTTTCATACCTAAAGGTCCATTTGAATGCACCCTCTTCGGAGCTTGCTCTCGGCTGCCCAGCAGCACAGTGAGTAGAGCACGAACGGTTGCCGTCTGCTAGCACAGTGGAGGAGCCAGGAGGGAAAGCATGTGCTGGGCATCTTCAGCACACAGTCAGCTTTGCAACAGTGCCTCCATCATTGCTGACGCTTTTCACTTTCATACCTAGAAGTTCATTTGAATCCACCTTCTCCGCTCATTGCTCTTGGCTGTCCAGCTGCACAGTCAGTAGAGCACGAACGTCTCGCCTCTGCTCCCAGAGCCGAAGAGCCAGGAAGGAAAGCATGTGCTGGGCATCTTCAGCACACAGTCAGCTTTGCAACGGTGTCACCATCATTGCTGTCGCTCCTTGCTTTCATACCTAAACGTCCATTTGAAAGCACTCTCTTCGGAGCTTCCTCTCGGCTGCCCAGCAGCACAGTGAGTAGAGCACGAACAGTTGCCGTCTGCTCCCACAGTCTAAGAGCCAGGAGGGAAAGCTGGTGCTCTGAATCTTCTGCACACAGTCAGCTTTGACCCAGTGCGTCCATCATTGCTGTCGCTCCTCACTTTCATACCTAGAAGTTCATTTGAACCCAACTTCTCTGCTCGTTGCTATTGGCTGCCCAGCAGCACAGTCAGTAGAACATGATCGTCTGGCCTCTGCTCCCAGAGCCGAAGAGCCCGGAGGGAAAGCATGTGCTGGGCATCTTCAGCACACAGTCAGCTTTGCAACGGTGTCACCATCATTGCTGTCGCTCCTCGCTTTCATATGTAAAAGTCCATTTGAATGCAACGTCTCCAAAGCTTGTTCTCGGCTGCCCAGGGGCACAGTGATTAGTGCATGAACGTCTGGCCTCTGCTCTTAGAGTAGAAGAGCCAGGATGGAAAACATGAGCTGGGCATCTTCAGCACACAGTCAGCTTTGCAACGGTGTCACCATCATAGCTGTCGCTCCTCGCTTTCATACCTAAAGGTCCATTTGAATGCACCCTCTTCGGAGCTTGCACTCGGCTGCCGAGCAGGACAGTGAGTAGAGCACGAACGGTTGGCGTCTGCTGCCAGAGCCGAAGAGCCAGGAGGGAAAGCATCTGCTGGGCATCTTCAGCACACAGTCAGCTTTGCAACGGTGTCACCATCATTGCTGTCGCTCCTCGCTTTCATACCTAAACGTCCATTTGAAAGCACCCTCTTCGGAGCTTGCTCTCGGCTGCCCAGCAGCACAGTGAGTAGAGCACGAACGGTTGCCGTCTGCTCCCACAGTCGAAGAGCCAGGAGGGAAAGCATGTGCTGGGCATCTTCAGCACACAGTCAGCTTTGCAACGGTGTCACCATCGTTGCTGTCGCTCCTTGGTTTCATACCTAAACGTCCATTTGAATGCACTCTCTTCGGAGCTTGCTCTCGGCTGCCCAGCAGCACAGTGAGTAGAGCACGAACGGTTGCCGTCTGCTCCCACAGTCGAAGAGCCAGGAGGGAAAGCTGGTGCTCTGAATCTTCTGCACACAGTCAGCTTTCAACAGTGCCTCCATCATTGCTGTCGCTCCTCACTTTCATACCGAGAAGTTCATTTGAATCCAACTTCTCTGCTCGTTGCTCTTGGCTGCCCAGCAACACAGTCAGTAGAGCACGAACGTCTGGCCACTGCTCTCAGAGCCGAAGAGCCAGGAGGGAAAGCATGTGCTGGGCATCTTCAGCACACAGTCAGCTTTGCAACGGTGTCACCATCATTGCTGTCGCTCCTCGCTTTCATACCTTAAGGTCCATTTGAATGCACCCTCTTCGGAGCTTGCTCTCGGATGCCCAGCAGCACAGTGAGTAGAGCACGAACGGTTGCCGTCTGCTCCCACAGTCGAAGAGCCAGGAGGGAAAGCATGTGCTGGGCATCTTCAGCACACAGTCAGCTTTGCAACGGTGTCACCATCATTGCTGTCGCTCCTCGCTTTCATACCTAAAGGTCCATTTGAATGCACCCTCTACGGAGCTTGCTCTCGGCTGCCCAGCAGCACAGTGAGTAGAGCACGAACGGTTGCCGTCTGCTAGCACAGTGGAGGAGCCAGGAGGGAAAGCATGTGCTGGGCATCTTCAGCACACAGTCAGCTTTGCAACAGTGCCTCCATCATTGAGGACGCTTTTCACTTTCATACCTAGAAGTTCATTTGAATCCACCTTCTCCGCTCATTGCTCTTGGCTGTCCAGCTTCACAGTCAGTAGAGCACGAACGTCTCGCCTCTGCTCCCAGAGCCGAAGAGCCAGGAAGGAAAGCATGTGCTGGGCATCTTCAGCACACAGTCAGCTTTGCAACGGTGTCACCATCGTTGCTGTCGCTCCTTGCTTTCATACCTAAACGTCCATTTGAAAGCACTCTCTTCGGAGCTTCCTCTCGGCTGCCCAGCAGCACAGTGAGTAGAGCACGAACAGTTGCCGTCTGCTCCCACAGTCTAAGAGCCAGGAGGGAAAGCTGGTGCTCTGAATCTTCTGCACACAGTCAGCTTTGACCCAGTGCGTCCATCATTGCTGTCGCTCCTCACTTTCATACCTAGAAGTTCATTTGAATCCAACTTCTCTGCTCGTTGCTATTGGCTGCCCAGCAGCACAGTCAGTAGAACATGATCGTCTGGCCTCTGCTCCCAGAGCCGAAGAGCCCGGAGGGAAAGCATGTGCTGGGCATCTTCAGCACACAGTCAGCTTTGCAACGGTGTCACCATCATTGCTGTCGCTCCTCGCTTTCATATGTAAAAGTCCATTTGAATGCAACGTCTCCAAAGCTTGTTCTCGGCTGCCCAGGGGCACAGTGATTAGTGCATGAACGTCTGGCCTCTGCTCTTAGAGTAGAAGAGCCAGGATGGAAAACATGTGCTGGGCATCTTCAGCACACAGTCAGCTTTGCAACGGTGTCACGATCATTGCTGTCGCTCCTCGCTTTCATACCTAAAGGTCCATTTGTATGCACCCTCTACGGAGCTTGCTCTCGGCTGCCCAGCAGCACAGTGAGTCGAGCACGAACGGTTGCCGTCTGCTCCCACAGTCGAAGAGCCAGGAGGGAAAGCATGTGCGGGGCATCTTAAGCAAACAGTCAGCTTTGCAATGCTGTCACCATTATTGCTGTCACTCCTTGGTTTCATACCAAAAAGTACATTTAAATGCACCCTCTCCAAAGCTGTTTCTCACCTGCCCAGTAGCACAGCGATAAGTGCACGAACTTCTTGCTTCTGCTCCCAGATCCGAAGAGCCGGGAGGGAAAGCATATGCTGGGCATCTTCAGCACACAGTCAGCTTTGCAACGGTGTCACCATCATTGCTGTCGCTCCTCGCTTTCATACCTAAACGTCCATTTGAATGCACCCTCTTCGGAGCTTGCTCTCGGCTGCCCAGCAGCACAGTGAGTAGAGCACGAACGGTTGCCGTCTGCTGCCAGAGCCGAAGAGCCAGGAGGGAAAGCATCTGCTGGGCATCTTCAGCACACAGTCAGCTTTGCAACGGTGTCACCATCATTGCTGTCGCTCCTCGCTTTCATACCTAAACGTCCATTTGAAAGCACCCTCTTCGGAGCTTGCTCTAGGCTGCCCAGCAGCACAGTGAGTAGAGCACGAACGGTTGCCGTCTGCTCCCACAGTCGAAGAGCCAGGAGGGAAAGCATGTGCTGGGCATCTTCAGCACACAGTCAGCTTTGCAACGGTGTCACCATCATTGCTGTCGCTCCTTGGTTTCATACCTAAACGTCCATTTGAATGCACTCTCTTCGGAGCTTGCTCTCGGCTGCCCAGCAGCACAGTGAGTAGAGCACGAACGGTTGCCGTCTGCTCCCACAATCGAAGAGCCAGGAGGGAAAGCTGGTGCTCTGAATCTTCTGCACACAGTCAGCTTTCAACAGTGCCTCCATCATTGCTGTCGCTCCTCACTTTCATACCGAGAAGTTCATTTGAATCCAACTTCTCTGCACGTTGCTCTTGGCTGCCCAGCAGCACAGTCAGTAGAGCACGAACGTCTGGCCTCTGCTCTCAGAGCCGAAGAGCCAGGAGGGAAAGCATGTGCTGGGCATCTTCAGCACACAGTCAGCTTTGCAACGGTGTCACCATCATTGCTGTCGCTCCTCGCTTTCATACCTAAAGGTCCATTTGAATGCACCCTCTTCGGAGCTTGCTCTCGGCTGCCCAGCAGCACAGTGAGTAGAGCACGAACGGTTGCCGTCTGCTCCCACAGTCGAAGAGCCAGGAGGGAAAGCATGTGCTGGGCATCTTCAGCACACAGTCAGCTTTGCAACGGTGTCACGATCATTGCTGTCGCTCCTCGCTTTCATACCTAAAGGTCCATTTGAATGCACCCTCTACGGAGCTTGCTCTCGGCTGCCCAGCAGCACAGTGAGTAGAGCACGAACGGTTGCCGTCTGCTCCCACAGTCGAAGAGCCAGGAGGGAAAGCATGTGCTGGGCATCTTCAGCACACAGTTCGCTTTGCAACGGTGTCACCATCATTGCTGTCGCTCCTCGCTTTCATACCTAAAAGTCCACTCGAATGCAACCTCTACGGAGCTTGCTCTGAGCTGCCAAGTAGCGCAGCGATTAGAGCACGAACGTCTGGCCTCTGCTCCCAGAGCCGAAGAGCCAGGAGAGGAAGCATGTGCTGGGCATCTTCAGCACACAGTCAGCTTTGCAACGGTGTCGCCATCATTGCTGTCGCTCCTCGCTTTCATACCTAAACGTCCATTTGAATGCACCCTCTTCGGAGCTTGCTCTCGGCTCCCCAGCTGCACAGTGAGTAGAGCACGAACAGTTGCCGTCTGCTCCCACAGTCGAAGAGCCAGGAGGGAAAGCTGGTGAAATCTTAGAGTTAGGGTTAGGGTTAGGGTTAGGGTTAGGGTTAGGGTTAGGGTTAGGGGTTAGGGTTAGGGTTTAGGGTTAGGGTAAGGGTTAGGGTTAGGGTTAGGGTTTGGGTTAGGGTTAGGGTTAGGGTTAGGGTTAAGTTTAGGGTTAGAGTTAGGGTTAGGGTTAGGGTTAGGGTTCCCGTCTGCTCCCACAGTCGAAGAGCCAGGAGGGAAAGCATGTGCGGGACATCTTCAGCACACAGTCAGCTTTGCAATGCTGTCACCATTATTGCTGTCACTCCTCGGTTTCATACCTAAAAGTACATTTGAATGCAGCCTCTCCAAAGCTGCTTCTCAGCTGCCCAGTAGCACAGCGATTAGTGCACGAACTTCTGGCTTCTGCTCCCAGATCCGAAGAGCCGGGAGGGAAAGCATGTGCTGTGCATCTTCTGCACACAGTCAGCTTTGCAACGGTGTCACCATCATTGCTGTCGCTCCTCGCTTTCATACCTAAACGTCCATTTGAAAGCACCCTCTTCGGAGCTTGCTCTCGGCTGCCCAGCAGCACAGTGAGTAGAGCACGAACGGTTGCCGTCTGCTCCCACAGTCGAAGAGCCAGGAGGGAAAGCATGTGCTGCGCATCTTCAGCACACAGTCAGCTTTGCAATGCTGTCACCATTATAGCTGTCACTCCTCGGTTTCATACCTAAAAGTACATTTGAATGCTACCTCTCCAAAGCTGCTTCTCAGCTGCCCAGTAGCTCAGCGATTAGTGCACGAACATCTGGCCTCTGCTCCCAGAGCCGAAGAGCCAGGAGGGAAAGCATGTGCTGGGCATCTTCAGCACACAGTCAGCTTTGCAACGGTGTCACCATCATTGCTGTCGCTCCTCGCTTTCATACCTAAACGTCCATTTGAAAGCACCCTCTTCGGAGCTTGCTCTCGGCTGCCCAGCAGCACAGTGAGTAGAGCACGAACGGTTGCCGTCTGCTCCCACAGTCGAAGAGCCAGGAGGGAAAGCATGTGCTGGGCATCTTCAGCACACAGTCAGCTTTGCAACGGTGTCACGATCATTGCTGTCGCTCCTCGCTTTCATACCTAAAATTCCATTTGAATGCACCCTCTTCGGAGCTTGCTCTCGGCTGCCCACCAGCACAGTGAGTAGAGCACGAACAGTTGCCGTCTGCTCCCACAGTCGAAGAGCCAGGAGGGAAAGCTGGTGAATGCTTAGGGTTAGGGTTAGGGTTAGGGTTAGGGTTAGGGTTAGGGGTTAGGGTTAGGGGTTAGGGTTAGGGTTAGGGTTAGGGTTGCCGTCTGCTCCCACAGTCCAAGAGCCAGTAGGGAAAGCATGTGCGGGGCATCTTCAGCACACAGTCAGCTTTGCAATGCTGTCACCATTATTGCTGTCACTCCTCGGTTTCATACCTAAAAGTACATTTGAATGCAGCCTCTCCAAAGCTGCTTCTCAGCTGCCCAGTAGCACAGCGATTAGTGCACGAACTTCTGGCTTCTGCTCCCAGCTCCGAAGAGCCGGGAGGGAAAGCATGTGCTGTGCATCTTCTGCACACAGTCAGCTTTGCAACGGTGTCACCATCATTGCTGTCGCTCCTCGCTTTCATACCTAAACGTCCATTTGAATGCACTCTCTTCGGAGCTTGCTCTCGGCTGCCCAGCATCACAGTGAGTAGAGCACGAACGGTTGCCGTCTGCTCCCACAATCGAAGAGCCAGGATTGAAAGCTGGTGCTCTGAATCTTCTGCACACAGTCAGCTTTGCAACAGTGCCTCCATCATTGCTGTCGCTCCTCACTTTCATACCGAGAAGTTCATTTGAATCCAACTTCTCTGCTCGTTGCTCTTGGCTGCCCAGCAGCACAGTCAGTAGAGCACGAACGTCTGGCCTCTGCTCTCAGAGCCGAAGAGCCAGGAGGGAAAGCATGTGCTGGGCATCTTCAGCACACAGTCAGCTTTGCAACGGTGTCACCATCATTGCTGTCGCTCCTCGCTTTCATACCTAAAGGTCCATTTGAATGCACCCTCTTAGGAGCTTGCTCTCGGCTGCCCAGCAGCACAGTGAGTAGAGCACGAACGGTTGCCATCTGCTCCCACAGTCGAAGAGCCAGGAGGGAAAGCATGTGCTGGGCATCTTCAGCACACAGTTAGCTTTGCAACGGTGTCACCATCATTGCTGTCTCTCCTCGGTTTCATACCTAAAAGTCCACTCGAATGCAACCTCTACGGAGCTTGCTCTGAGCTGCCAAGTAGCGCAGCGATTAGAGCACGAACGTCTGGCCTCTGCTCCCAGAGCCGAAGAGCCAGGAGAGAAAGCATGTGCTGGGCATCTTCAGCACACAGTCAGCTTTGCAACGGTGTCGCCATCATTGCTGTCGCTCCTCGCTTTCATACCTAAAGGTCCATTTGAATGCACCCTCTTCGGAGCTTGCTCTCGGCTGCCCAGCTGCACAGTGAGTAGAGCACGAACAGTTGCCGTCTGCTCCCACAATCGAAGAGCCAGGAGGGAAAGCTGGTGAAATCTTAGGGTTAGGGTTAGGGTTAGGGTTAGGGTTAGGGTTAGGGGTTAGGGTTAGGGTTTAGGGTTAGGGTAAGTGTTAGGGTTAGGGTTAGGGGTTAGGGTTAGGGTTAGGGTTAGGGTTATGGTTAAGTTTAGGGTTAGAGTTAGGGTTAGGTTTAGGGTTATGGTTGCCGTCTGCTCCCACAGTCGAAGAGCCAGGAGGGAAAGCATGTGCGGGACATCTTCAGCACACAGTCAGCTTTGCAATGCGGTCACCATTATTGCTGTCACTCCTCGGTTTCATACCTAAAAGTACATTTGAATGCAGCCTCTCCAAAGCTGCTTCTCAGCTGCCCAGTAGCACAGCGATTAGTGCACGAACTTCTGGCTTCTGCTCCCAGATCCGAAGAGCCGGGAGGGAAAGCATGTGCTGTGCATCTTCTGCACACAGTCAGCTTTGCAACGGTGTCACCATCATTGCTGTCGCTCCTCGCTTTCATACCTAAAGGTCCATTTGAATACACCCTCTTCAGAGCTTGCTCTCGGCTGCCCAGCAGCACAGTGAGTAGAGCACGAACGGTTTCCGTCTGCTCCCACAGTCGAAGAGCCAGGAGGGAAAGCATGTGCTGGGCATCTTCAGCACACAGTCAGCTTTGCAACGGTGTCACGATCATTGCTGTCGCTCCTCGCTTTCATACCTAAAGGTCCATTTGAATGCACCCTCTTCGGAGCTTGCTCTCGGCTGCCCACCAGCACAGTGAGTAGAGCACGAACAGTTGCCGTCTGCTCCCACAATCGAAGAGCCAGGAGGGAAAGCTGGTGAAATCTTAGGGTTAGGGTTAGGGTTAGGGTTAGGGTTAGGGTTAGGGGTTAGGTTTAGGGGTTAGGGTTAGGGTTATGGTTAGGGTTCGGGGTTAGGGTTAGGGTTAGGGTTATGGTTAGGTTTAGGGTTAGGGTTAGGGTTACGGTTAGGGTTAGGGTTAGGGGTAGGGTTAGGGTTAGTGCTGTACTCACTGTGCTGCTGGGCAGCTGAGAGAGAGCAGCTGAGAATTTGGATTCAAATGGACATTTAGGTATGAAACCGAGGAGAGACTGCAATGATGGTGACACCGTTGCAAAGCTGACTGTGTGCTGAAGAGGCCAAGCACTAGCTTTCCCTGCTGGTCCTTCTGCTGTGGGAGCAGATGCCACTGTTAATTCTGTGCTGACTGTGGTTCTGCACAGTAGAGAGCAGGCTCTGGACTGATTCCATTCAAATGCTTTTCCTGTATGAATGTGAGCAGTGAAAGCAACGATGGAGGCACCAAAGTAAAGTTGATTGTGTGCTGAACAGGTCCAGCACCAGCTTTCAATCCTGGCTCTTCTGCTGTGGGAGCAGATGCCAAACGTTCGTGCTGTACTCACTGTGCTGCTGGGCAGCTGAGAATAACCACCTGAGAATTTGGATTCAAATGGACTTTCAGGTATGAAACCGAGGAGAGAGTGCAATGATGGTGACCCCTTTGCAAAGCTGACTGTGTGCTGAAGAGGCCCAGCACTAGCTTTCCCTGCTGGTCCTTCTGCTGTGGGAACAGATGCCACTGTTCATTCTGTGCTGATTGTGTTGCTGCGCAGCAGAGAGCAGCCTCTGGACTGATTCCATTCAAATGCTTTTCCTGTATGAATGTGAGCAGTGAAAGCAACGATGGAGGCACTAATGTAAGGGTGATTGTGTGCTGAACACGTCCAGCACCAGCTTTCAATCCTGGCTCTTCTGCTGTCGGAGCAGAGGCCAAACGTTCGTGCTGTACTCACTGTGCTGCTGGGCAGCTGAGAGACACCACCTGAGAATTTGGATTCAAATGGACTTTTAGGTATGAAACCGAGGAGAGACTGCAATGATGGTGACACCGTTGCAAAGCTGCTTGTGTGCTGAAGAGGCCCAGCACTAGCTTTCCCTGCTGGTCCTTCTGCTGTGTTAGCAGATGCCACTGTTCATTCTGTGCTGACTGTGTTGCTGCGCAGCAGAGAGCAGGCTCTGGACTGAATCCATTCAAATGCTTTTCCTGAATGAATGTGAGCAGTGAAAGCAACGATGGAGGCACCAATGTAAAGGAGATTGTGTGCTGAACAGGCCCAGCACCAGCTTTCAATCCTGGCTCTTCTGCTGTGGGAGCAGAGGCCAAACGTTCGTGCTGTACTCACTGTGCTGCTGGGCAGCTGAGAGACACCACCTGAGAATTTGGATTCAAATGGACTTTTAGGTATGAAACCGAGGAGAGACTGCAATGATGGTGACACCGTTGCAAAGCTGCTTGTGTGCTGAAGAGGCCCAGCACTAGCTTTCCCTGCTGGTCCTTCTGCCGTGGGAGCAGATGCCACTGTTCATTCTGTGCTGACTGTCTTGCTGCGCAGCAGAGAGCTGCCTCTGGACTGATTCCATTCAAATGCTTTTTCTGTATGAATGTGAGCAGTGAAAGCAACGATGGAGGCACTAACGTAAAGGTGGTTGTGTGCTGAACAGGTCCAGCACCAGCTTTCAATCCTGGCTCTTCTGCTGTGGGAGCAGAGGCCAAACGTTCGTGCTGTACTCACTGTGCTGCTGGGCAGCTGAGAGACACCACCTGAGAATTTGGATTCAAATGGACATTTAGGTATGAAACCGAGGAGAGACTGCAATGATGGTGACCCCTTTGCAAAGCTGACTGTGTGCTGAGGAGTCCCAGCACTAGCTTTCCCTGCTGGGCCTTCTGCCGTGTGAGCAGATGCCACTGTTCATTCTGTGCTGACTGTGTTGCTGCGCAGCAGAGAGCAGGCTCTGGACTGATTCCATTCAAATGCTTTTCTTGTATGAAAGTGAGCAGTGAAAGCAACGATGGAGGCACCAATGTAAAGGGGATTGTGTGCTGAACAGGTCCAGCACCAGCTTTCAATCCTGGCTCTTCTGCTGTGGGAGCAGAGGCCAAACGTTCGTGCTGTACTCACTGTGCTGCTGGGCAGCTGAGAGACACCCCCTGAGAATTCGGATTCAAATGGACTTTTAGGTATGAAACCGAGGAGAGACTGCAATGATGGTGGCACCGTTGCAAACCTGCTTGTGTGCTGAAGAGACACAGCCCTAGCTTTCCCTGCTGGTCCTTCTTCCGTGTGAGCAGATGGCACTGTTCATTCTGTGCTGTGTTGCTGCCAGCAGGGAGCAGGCTCTGGACTGATTCTATTCAAATGCTTTTCCTGTATGAGTGTTAGCTGTGAAAGCAAATGGAGGCACCAATGTAAAGGTGATTGTGTGCTGAACAGGTCCAGCACCAGCTTTCAATCCTTGTTCTTCTGCTGTGGGAGCAGATGCCAAACGTTCGTGCTGTACTCACTGTGCTGCTGGGCAGCTGAGATTGACCACCTGAGAATTTGGATTCAAATGGACTTTTAGGTTTGAAACCGAGGAGAGACTGCAATGATGGTGACACCGTTGCAAAGCTGACTGTGTGCTGAAGAGGCCCAGCACTAGCTTTCCCTGCTGGCCCTTCTGCTGTGGGAGCAGATGCCACTGTTCATTCTGTGCTGACTGTGTTGCTGCGCAGCAGAGAGCAGGCTCTGGACTGATTCCATTCAAATGCTTTTCCTGTATGAAAGTGAGCAGTGTAAGCAACAATGGAGGCACCAATGTAAAGGTGATTGTGTGCTGAACAGGTCCAGCAGCAGCTTTCAATCCTGGCTCTTCTGCTGTGGGAGCAGAGGCCAAACGTTCGTGCTGTACTCACTGTGCTGCTGGGCAGCTGAGAGAGACCACCTGAGAATTTGGATTCAAATGGACTTTTAGGTTTGAAACCGAGGAGAGACTACAATGATGGTGACACTGTTGCAAAGCTGCTTGTGTGCTGAAGAGGCCCAGCACTAGCTTTCCCTGCTGGTCCTTCTGCCGTGGGAGCAGATGCCACTGTTCATTCTGTGCTGACTGTGTGGCTGCGCAGCAGAGAGCAGGCTCTGGACTGATTCCATTCAAATGCTTTTCCTGAATGAATGTGCGCACTGAAAGCAACGATTGAGGCAGTAATGTAAAGGTGAGTGTGTGCTGAACAGGTCCAGCACCAGCTTTCAATCCTGGCTCTTCTGCTGTGGGAGCAGAGGCCAAACGTTCGTGCTGTACTCACTGTGCTGCTGGGCAGCTGAGAGACACCACCTGAGAATTTGGATTCAAATGGACTTTTAGGTATGAAACCGAGGAGAGACTGCAATGATGGCGACACCGTTGCAAAGCTGCTTGTGTGCTGAAGAGGCCCAGCACTAGCTTTCCCTGCTGGTCCTTCTGCCGTGGGAGCAGATGCCACTGTTCATTCTGTGCTGACTGTGTTGCTGCGCAGCAGAGAGCAGGCTCTGGACTGATTCCATTCAAATGCTTTTCCTGAATGAATGTGCGCACTGAAAGCAACGATTGAGGCAGTAATGTAAAGGTGAGTGTGCGCTGAACAGGTCCAGCACCAGCTTTCAATCCTGGCTCTTCTGCTGTGGGAGCAGAGGCCAAACGTTCGTGCTGTACTCACTGTGCTGCTGGGCAGCTGAGAGACACCACCTGAGAATTTGGATTCAAATGGACTTTTAGGTATGAAACCGAGGAGAGACTGCAATGGTGGTGACACCGTTGCAAAGCTGATTGTGTGCTGAAGAGTCCTGGCACTAGCTTTCCCTGCTGGTCCTTCTCCCGTGGTAGGAGATGCCACTGTTCATTCTGTGCTGACTGTGTTGCTGCGCAGCAGAGAGCAGCCTCTGGACTGATTCCATTCAAATGCTTTTCCTGTATGAAAGTGAGCAGTGAAAGCAACGATGGAGGCACTAATGTAAAGGTGATTGCGTGCTGAACAGGTCCAGCACCAGCTTTCAATCCTTTCTCTTCTGCTGTGGGAGCAGAGGCCAAACGTTCGTGCTGTACTCACTGTGCTGCTGGGCAGCTGAGAGAGACCACCTGAGAATTTGGATTCAAATGGACTTTTAGGTATGAAACCGAGGAGAGACTGCAATGATGGTGACACCTTTGCAAAGCTGCTTGTGTGCTGAAGAGGCCCAGCACTAGCTTTCCCTGCTGGTCCTTCTGCTCTGGGAGCAGATGCCACTGTTCATTCCTTGCTGACTGTGTTGCAGCGCAGCAGAGAGCAGGCTCTGGACTGAATCCATTCAAATGCTTTTCCTGTATGAAAGTGAGCAGTGAAAGCAACGATGGAGGCACCAATGTAAAGGTGATTGTGTGCTGAACAGTTCCAGCACCAGCTTTCAATCCTGGCTCTTCTGCTGTGGGAGCAGAGGCCAAACGTTCGTGCTGTACTCACTGTGCTGCTGGGCAGCTGAGAGACACCACCTGAGAATTTGGATTCAAATGGACTTTTAGGTATGAAACCGAGGAGAGACTGCAATGATGGCGACACCGTTGCAAAGCTGACTGTGTGCTGAAGAGGCCCAGCACTAGCTTTCCCTGCTGGTCCTTCTGCCGTGGGAGCAGATGCCACTGTTCATTCTGTGCTGACTGTGTTGCTGCGCAGCTGAGAGCAGGCTCTGGTCTGATTCCATTCAAATGCTTTTCCTGTATGAAAGTGAGCAGTGGAAGCAACGATGGGGGCACCAATGTAAAGGTGATTGTGTGCTGAACAGGTCCAGCACCAGCTTTCAATCCTGCCTCTTCTGCTGTGGGAGCAGAGGCCAAACGTTCGTGCTGTACTCACTGTGCTGCTGGGCACCTGAGAGAGACCACCTGAGAATTTGGATTCAAATGGACTTTTAGGTATGAAACCGAGGAGAGACTGCAATGATGGTGACACCGTTGCAAAGCTGACTGTTTGCTGAAGAGGCCCAGCACTAGCTTTCCGTGCTCGTCCTTCTGCCGTATGAGCAGATGCCATTGTTCATTCTGTGCTGACTGTGTTGCTGCGCAGCAGAGAGCAGCCTCTGGACTGATTCCATTCAAATGCTTTTCCTGAATGAATGTGAGCAGTGAAAGCAACGATGGAGGCACTAATGTAAAGGTGATTGTGTTTTGAACAGGTCCAGCACCAGCTTTCAATTCTGGCTCTTCTGCTGTGGGAGCAGAGGCCAAACGTTCGTGCTGTACTCACTGTGCTGCTGGGCAGCTGAGAAAAACCACCTGAGAATTTGGATTCAAATGGACTTTTAGGTATGAAACCGAGGAGAGACTGCAATGATGGTGACCCCTTTGCAAAGCTGCTTGTGTGCTGAAGAGGCCCAGCACTAGCTTTCCCTGCTGGTCCTTCTGCTGTGGGAGCAGATGCCACTGTTCATTCTGTGCTGATTGTGTTGCTGCGCAGCAGAGAGCAGGCTCTGGACTGATTCCATTCAAATGCTTTTCCTGAATGAATGTTAGCAGTGAAAGCAACGATGGAGGCACCAATGTAAAGGTGATTTTGTGCTGAACAGGTCCAGCACCAGCTTTCAATCCTGGCTCTTCTGCTGTGGGAGCAGAGGCCAAACGTTCGTGCTGTACTCACTGTGCTGCTGGGCAGCTGAGAGACACCACCTGAGAATTTGGATTCAAATGGACTTTTAGGTATGAAACCGAGGAGAGACTGCAATGATGGTGACACCGTTGCAAAGCTGCTTGTGTGCTGAAGAGGCCCAGCACTAGCTTTCCCTGCTGGTCCTTCTGCGTGTGAGCAGATGCCACTGTTCATTCTGTGCTGACTGTGTTGCTGCGCAGCAGAGAGCAGGCTCTGGACTGATTCCATTCAAATGCTTTTCCTGTATGAATGTGTGCACTGAAAGCAACGATGGAGGCACCAATGTAAAGGTGATTGTGTGCTGAACAGGTCCAGCACCAGCTTTCAATCCTGGCTCTTCTGCTGTGGGAGCAGAGGCCAAACGTTCGTGCTGTACTCACTGTGCTGCTGGGCAGCTGAGTATAACCACCTGAGAATTTGGATTCAAATGGACTTTTAGGTATGAAACCGAGGAGAGACTGCAATGATGATGACACCGTTGCAAAGCAGCTTGTGTTCTGAAGAGGCCCAGCACTAGCTTTCCCTGCTCGTCCTTCTGCCGTGTGAGCAGATGCCACTGTTCATTCTGTGCTGACTGTGTTGCTGCGCAGCAGAGAGCAGGCTCTGGACTGATTCCATTCAAATGCTTTTCCTGTATGAATGTGAGCACTGAAAGCAAGGATGGAGGCACCAATGTAAAGGTGATTGTGTGCTGAACAGGTCCAGCACCAGCTTTCAATCCTGGCTCTTCTGCTGTGGGAGCAGAGGCCAAACGTTCGTGCTGTACTCACTGTGCTGCTGGGCAGCTGAGAGACACCACCTGAGAATTTGGATTCAAATGGACTTTTAGGTATGAAACCGAGGAGAGACTGCAATGATGGTGACACCGTTGCAAAGCTGACCGTATGCTGAAGAGGCCCAGCACTAGCTTTCCCTGCTGGTCCTTCTGCCGTGGGAGCAGATGCCACTGTTCATTCTGTGCTGACTGTGTTGCTGCGCAGCAGAGAGCAGGCTCTGGACTGATTCCATTCAAATGCTTTTCCTGAATGAATGTGCGCACTGAAAGCAACGATTGAGGCAGTAATGTAAAGGTGAGTGTGCACTGAACAGGTCCAGCACCAGCTTTCAATCCTGGCTCTTCTGCTGTGGGAGCAGAGGCCAAACGTTCGTGCTGTACTCACTGTGCTGCTGGGCAGCTGAGAGACACCACCTGAGAATTTGGATTCAAATGGACTTTTAGGTATGAAACCGAGGAGAGACTGCAATGGTGGTGACACCGTTGCAAAGCTGATTGTGTGCTGAAGAGGCCCGGCACTAGCTTTCCCTGCTGGTCCTTCTCCCGTGGTAGGAGATGCCACTGTTCATTCTGTGCTGACTGTGTTGCTGCGCAGCAGAGAGCAGCCTCTGGACTGATTCCATTCAAATGCTTTTCCTGTATGAAAGTGAGCAGTGAAAGCAACGATGGAGGCACTAATGTAAAGGTGATTGCGTGCTGAACAGGTCCAGCAGCAGCTTTCAATCCTGGCTCTTCTGCTGTGGGAGCAGAGGCCAAACGTTCGTGCTGTACTCACTGTGCTGCTGGGCAGCTGAGAGACACCACCTGAGAATTTGGATTCAAATGGACTTTTAGGTATGAAACCGAGGAGAGACTGCAATGATGATGACACCGTTGCAAAGCAGCTTGTGTTCTGAAGAGGCCCAGCACTAGCTTTCCCTGCTCGTCCTTCTGCCGTGTGAGCAGATACCACTGTTCATTCTGTGCTGACTGTGTTGCTGCGCAGCAGAGAGCATGCTCTGGACTGATTCCATTCAAATGCTTTTCCTGTATGAATGTGAGCAGTGAAAGCAACGATGGAGGCACTAATGTAAAGGTGATTGTGTTTTGAACAGGTCCAGCACCAGCTTTCAATCCTGGCTCTTCTGCTGTGGGAGCAGAGGCTAAACGTTCGTGCTGTACTCACTGTGCTGCTGGGCAGCTGAGAAAAACCACCTGAGAATTTGGATTCAAATAGACTTTTAGGTATGAAACCGAGGAGAGACTGCAATGATGGTGACACCGTTGCAAAGCTGACTGTGTGCTGAAGAGGCCCAGCAGTAGCTTTCCCTGCTGGTCCTTCTGCTGTGGGAGCAGATGCCACTGTTCATTCTGTGCTGATTGTGTTGCTGCGCAGCAGAGAGCAGGCTCTGGACTGATTCCATTCAAATGCTTTTCCTGAATGAATGTGAGCACTGAAAGCAACGATGGAGGCACCAATGTAAAGGTGACTGTGTGCTGAACAGGTCCAGCACCAGCTTTTAATCCTGGCTCTTCTGCTGTGGGAGCAGAGGCCAAACGTTCGTGCTGTACTCACTGTGCTGCTGGGCAGCTGAGTATAACCACCTGAGAATTTGGATTCAAATTGACTTTTAGGCATGAAACCAAGGGGAGACTGCAATGATGGTGACAGTGTTGCAAAGCTGCTTGTGTGCTGAAGAGGCCCAGCACTAGCTTTCCCTGCTCGTCCTTCTGCCGTGTGAGCAGATGCCACTGTTCATTCTGTGCTGACTGTGTTGTTGCGCAGCAGAGAGCAGGCTCTGGACTGATTCCATTCAAATGCTTTTCCTGTATGAATGTGAGCACTTAAAGCAACGATGGAGGCACCAATGTAAAGGTGATTGTGTGCTGAATAGGTCCAGCACCAGCTTTCAATCCTGGCTCTTCTGCTGTGGGAGCAGAGGCCAAACGTTCGTGCTGTACTCACTGTGCTGCTGGGCAGCTGAGAGACACCACCTGAGAATTTGGATTCAAATGGAGTTTTAGGTATGAAACCGAGGAGAGACTGCAATGATGGTGACACCGTTGCAAAGCTGCTTGTGTGCTGAAGAGGCCCAGCACTAGCTTTCCCTGCTGGTCCTTCTGCTGTGGGAGCAGATGCCACTGTTCATTCTGTGCTGACTGTGTTGCTGCGCAGCAGAGAGCAGGCTCTGGACAGATTCCATTCAAATGCTTTTCCTGAATGAATGTGAGCACTGAAAGCAACGATGGAGGCACTAATGTAAAGGTGATTGTGTGCTGAACAGGTCCAGCACCAGCTTTCAATCCTGGCTCTTCTGCTGTGGGAGCAGAGGCCAAACGTTCGTGCTCTACTCACCGTGCAGCTGGGCAGCGGAGAGACACCACCTGAGAATTTGGATTCAAATGGACTTTTAGGTATGAAACCGAGGAGAGACTGCAATGATGGTGACACCGTTGCAAAGCTGCTTGTGTGTTGAAGAGGCCCAGCACTAGCTTTCCCTGCTCGTCCTTCTGCCGTGGGAGCAGATGCCACTGTTCATTCTGTGCTGACTGTGTTGCTGCGCAGCAGAGAGCAGGCTCTGGACTGATTCCATTCAAATGCTTTTCCTGAATGAATGTGAGCACTGAAAGCAGCGATGGAGGCACCAATGTAAAGGTGATTGTGTGCTGAACAGGTCCAGCACCAGCTTTCAATCCTGGCTCTTCTGCTGTGGGAGCAGAGGCCAAACGTTCGTGCTGTACTCACTGTGCTGCTGGGCAGCTGAGAGACACCACCTGAGAATTTGGATTCAAATGGACTTTTAGGTATGAAACCGAGGAGAGACTGCAATGATGATGACACCGTTGCAAAGCAGCTTGTGTTCTGAAGAGGCCCAGCACTAGCTTTCCCTGCTTGTCCTTCTGCCGTGGGAGCAGATTCCACTGTTCATTCTGTGCTGACTGTGTTGCTGCGCAGCAGAGAGCAGGCTCTGGACTGATTCCATTCAAATGCTTTTCCTGTATGAATATGAGCAGTGAAAGCAAGGATGGAGGCACTAATGTAAAGGCTATTGTGTGCTGAACAGGTCCAGCACCAGCTTTCAATCCTGGCTCTTCTGCTGTGGGAGCAGAGGCCAAACGTTCGTGCTCTACTCACCGTGCAGCTGGGCAGCTGAGAGACACCACCTGAGAATTTGGATTCAAATGGACTTTTAGGTATGAAACCTAGGAGAGACTGCAATGATCGTGACCCCTTTGCAAAGCTGACTATATGCTGAAGAGGCCCAGCACTAGCTTTCCCTGCTGGTCCTTCTGCTGTGTTAGCAGATGCCACTGTTCATTCTGTGCTGACTGTGTTGCTGCGCAGCAGAGAGCAGCCTCTGGACTGATTCCATTCAAATGCTTTTCCTGAATGAATGTGAGCACTGAAAGCAACGATGGAGGCACCAATGTAAAGGTGATTGTGTGCTGAACAGGTCCAGCACCAGCTTTCAATCCTGGCTCTTCTGCTGTGGGAGCAGAGGCCAAACGTTCGTGCTGTACTCACTGTGCTGCTGGGCAGCTGAGAGACACCACCTGAGAATTTGGATTCAAATGGACTTTTAGGTATGAAACTGAGGAGAGACTGCAATGATGGTGACACCGTTGCAAAGCAGCTTGTGTGCTGAAGAGGCCCAGCACTAGCTTTCCCTGCTGGTCCTTCTGCCGTGGGAGCAGATGCCACTGTTCATTCTGTGCTGACTGCGTTGCTGCGCAGCAGAGAGCAGCCTCCGGAAGGATTCTATGCAAATGCTTTTCCTGTATGAATGTGAGCAGTGAAAGCAACGATGGAGGCACCAATGTAAAGGTGATTGTGTGCTGAAGAGGTCCAGCACCAGCTTTCAATCCTGGCTCTTCTGCTGTGGGAGCAGAGGCCAAACGTTCGTGCTGTACTCACTGTGCTGCTGGGCAGCTGAGAGACACCACCTGAGAATTTGGATTCAAATGGACTTTTAGGTATGAAACCGAGGAGAGACTGCAATGATGGTGACACCGTTGCAAAGCTGCTTGTGTGCTGAAGAGGCCCTGCACTAGCTTTCCCTGCTCGTCCTTCTGCCGTGGGAGCAGATGCCACTGTTCATTCTGTGGTGATTGTGTTGCTGCGCAGCCGAGGGCACCCTCTGGACTGGTGCCATTCAAATGCTTTTCCTGTATGAAAGTGAGCAGTGAAAGCAACGATGGAGGCACCAATGTAAAGGTGATTGTGTGCTGAACAGGTCCAGCTCAAGCTTTCAATCCTGGCTCTTCTGCTGTGGGAGCAGAGGCCAAACGTTCGTGCTGTACTCACTGTGATGCTGGGCAGATGAGAGACACCACCTGAGAATTTGGATTCAAATGGTCTTTTAGGTATGAAACCGAGGAGAGACTGCAATGATCGTGACCCCTTTGCAAAGCTGACTGTGTGCTGAAGAGGCCCAGCACTAGCTTTCCCTGCTGGTCCTTCTGCTGTGGGAGCAGATGCCACTGTTCATTCTGTGCTGATTGTGTTGCTGCCAGCAGAGAGCAGGCTCTGGACTGATTCCATTCAAATGCTTTTCCTGTATGAATGTGAGCAGTGAAAGCAACGATGGAGGCACCAATGTAAAGGTGATTGTGTGCTGAACAGGTCCAGCACCAGCTTTCAATCCTGGCTCTTCTGCTGTGGGAGAAGAGGCCAAATGTTCGTGCTGTACTCACTGTGCTGCTGGGCAGCTGAGAGACACCACCTGAGAATTTGGATTCAAATGGACTTTTAGGTATGAAACCGAGGAGAGACTGCAAAGATGGTGACACCGTTGCAAAGCTGCTTGTGTGCTGAAGAGGCCCAGCACTAGCTTTCCCTGCTGGTCCTTCTGCCGTGGGAGCAGATGCCACTGTTCATTCTGTGCTGACTGTGTTGCTGCGCAGCAGAGAGCAGCCTCTGCACTGATTCCATTCAAATGCTTTTCCTGTATGAATGTGAGCAATGAAAGCAACGATGGAGGCACCAATGTAAAGGTGATTGTGTGCTGAACAGGTCCAGCACCAGCTTTCAATCCTAGCTATTCTGCTGTGGGAGCAGAGGCCAAACGTTCGTGCTGTACTCACTGTGCTGCTGGGCAGCTGAGAGACACCACCTGAGAATTTGGATTCAAATGGACTTTTAGGTATGAAACCGAGGAGAGACTGCAATGATCGTGACCCCTTTGCAAAGCTGCTTGTGTGCTGAAGAGGCCCAGCACTAGCTTTCCCTGCTGGTCCTTCTGCTGTGGGAGCAGATGCCACTGTTCATTCTGTGCTGATTGTGTTGCTGCGCATCAGAGAGCAGCCTCAGGACTGATTCCATTCAAATGCTTTTCCTGTATGAATGTGAGCAGTGAAAGCAACGATGGAGGCACCAATGTAAAGGTGTTTGTGTGCTGAACAGGTCCAGCACCAGCTTTCAATCCTGGCTCTTCTGCTGTGGGAGCAGAGGCCAAACGTTCGTGCTGTACTCACTGTGCTGCTGGGCAGCTGAGATACACCACCTGAGAATTTGGATTCAAATGGACTTTTAGGTATGAAACTGAGGAGAGACTGCAATGATGGTGACACCGTTGCAAAGCAGCTTGTGTGCTGAAGAGGCCCAGCACTAGCTTTCCCTGCTGGTCCTTCTGCCGTGTGAGCAGATGCCACTGTTCATTATGTGCTGACTGTGTTGCTGCGCAGCAGAGAGCAGCCTCTGGAAGGATTCTATTCAAATGCTTTTCCTGTATGAATGTGAGCAGTGAAAGCAACGATGGAGGCACCAATGTAAAGGTGATTGTGTGCTGAACAGGTCCAGCACCAGCTTTCAATCCTGGCTCTTCTGCTGTGGGAGCAGAGGCCAAACGTTCGTGCTGTACTCACTGTGCTGCTGGGCAGCTGAGAGACACCACCTGAGAATTTGGATTCAAATGGACTTTTAGGTATGAAACCGAGGAGAGACTGCAATGATCGTGACCCCTTTGCAAAGCTTCTTGTGTGCTAAAGAGGCCCAGAACTAGCTTTCCCTGCTCGTCCTTCTGCTGTGGGAGCAGATGCCACTGTTCATTCTGTACTGATTGTGTTGCTGCGCAGCCGAGAGCACCCTCTGGACTGATTCCATTCAAATGCTTTTCCTGTAAGAATGTGAGCAGTGAAAGCAACGATGGAGGCACCAATGTAAAGGTGATTGTGTGCTGAACAGGTCCAGCACCAGCTTTCAATCCTGGCTCATCTGCTGTGGGAGCAGAGGCCAAACATTCGTGCTGTACTCACTGTGCTGCTAGGCAGCTGAGAGACACCACCTGAGAATTTGGATTCAAATGGACTTTTAGGTATGAAACCGAGGAGAGACTGCAATGATGGTGACACCGTTGCAAAGCTGCTTGTGTGCTGAAGAGGCCCAGCACTAGCTTTCCCTGCTCGTCCTTCTGCCGTGGGAGCAGATGCCACTGTTCATTCTGTGCTGACTGTGTTGCTGCTAGCAGAGAGCAGCCTCTGGACTGATTCCATTCAAATGCTTTTCCTGTATGAATGTGAGCACTGAAAGCAACGATGGAGGCACTAATGTAAAGGTGATTGTGTGCTGAACAGGTCCAGCGCAAGCTTTCAATTCTGGCTCTTCTGCTGTGGGAGCAGAGGCCAAACGTTCGTGCTGTACTCACTGTGCTGCTGGGCAGCTGAGAGACACCACCTGAGAATTTGGATTCAAATGGACTTTTAGGTATGAAACCGAGGAGAGACTGCAATGATGGTGACACCGTTGCAAAGCTGCTTGTGTGCTGAAGAGGCCCAGCACTAGCTTTCCCTGCTGGTCCTTCTGCCGTGGGAGCAGATGCCACTGTTCATTCTGTACTGACTGTGTTGCTGCCAGCAGAGAGCAGCCTCTGGACTGATTCCATTCAAATGCTTTTCCTGTATGAATTTGAGCAGTGAAAGCAACGATGGAGGCACCAATGTAAAGGTGATTGTGTGCTGAACAGGTCCAGCACCAGCTTTCAATCCTGGCTCTTCTGCTGTGGGAGCAGAGGCCAAACGTTCGTGCTGTACTGACTGTGCTGCTGGGCAGCTGAGAGACACCACCTGAGAATTTGGATTCAAATGGACTTTTAGGTATGAAACCGAGGAGAGACTGCAATGATCGTGACCCCTTTGCAAAGCTTCTTGTGTCCTAAAGAGGCCCAGAACTAGCTTTCCCTGCTGGTCCTTCTGCTGTGGGAGCAGATGCCACTGTTCATTCTGTACTGATTGTGTTGCTGCGCAGCCGAGAGCAGGCTCTGGACTGATTCCATTCAAATGCTTTTCCTGTATGAATGTGAGCACTGAAAGCAGCGATGGAGGCACTAATGTAAAGGTGATTGTGTGCTGAACAGGTCCAGCACCAGCTTTCAATCCTGGCTCTTCTGCTGTGGGAGCAGAGGCCAAACGTTCCTGCTGTACTCACTGTGCTGCTGGGCAGCTGAGAGACACCACCTGAGAATTTGGATTCAAATGGACTTTTAGGTATGAAACCGAGGAGAGACTGCAATGATGGTGACACCGTTGCAAAGCTGCTTGTGTGCTGAAGAGGCCCAGCACTAGCTTTCCCTGCTGGTCCTTCTGCCGTGTGAGCAGATGCCACTGTTCATTCTGTGCTGACTGTGTTGCTGCGCAGCAGAGAGCAGGCTCTGGACTGATTCCATTCAAATGCTTTTCCTGTATGAATGTGAGCACTGAAAGCAACGATGGAGGCACCAATGTAAAGGTGATTGTGTGCTGAACAGGTCCAGCACCAGCTTTCAATCCTGGCTCTTCTCCTGTGGGAGCAGAGGCCAAACGTTCGTGCTGTACTCACTGTGCTGCTGGGCAGCTGAGAAAAACCACCTGAGAATTTGGATTCAAATGGACTTTTAGGTATGAAACCGAGGAGAGACTGCAAAGATGGTGACACCGTTGCAAAGCTGCTTGTGTGCTGAAGGGGCCCTGCACTAGCTTTCCCTGCTGGTCCTTCTGCTGTGGGAGCAGATGCCACTGCTCATTCTGTGCTGACTGTGTTGCTGCCAGCAGAGAGCAGGCTCTGGACTGATTCCATTCAAATTCTTTTCCTGAATGAATGTGAGCAGTGAAATCAGCGATGGAGGCACCAATGGAAAGGTGATTGTGTGCTGAACAGGTCCAGCACCAGCTTTCAATCCTGGCTCTTCTGCTGTGGGAGCAGAGGCCAAACGTTCGTGCTGTACTCACTGTGCTGCTGGGCAGCTGAGAGACACCACCTGAGAATTTGGATTCAAATGGACTTTTAGGTATGAAACCGAGGAGAGACTGCAATGATCGTGACCCCTTTGCAAAGCTGACTGTGTGCTGAAGAAGCCCAGCACTAGCTTTCCCTGCTGGTCCTTCTGCCGTGGGAGCAGATGCCACTGTTCATTCTGTGCTGATTGTGTTGCTGCGCAGCAGAGAGCAGCCTCTGGACTGATTCCATTCAAATGCTTCTCCTGAATGAATGTGAGCAGTGAAAGCAACGATGGAGGCACTAATGTAAAGGTGATTGTGTGCTGAAAAGGTCCAGCACCAGCTTTCAATCCTTGTTCTTCTGCTGTGGGAGCAGAGGCCAAACGTTTGTGCTGTACTCACTGTGCTGCTGGGCAGCTGAGAAAAACCACCTGAGAATTTGGATTCCAATGGACTTTTAGGTATGAAACCGAGGAGAGACTGCAATGATGGTGACACCGTTGCAAAGCTGCTTGTGTGCTGAAGGGGCCCAGCACTAGCATTCCGTGCTGGCCCTTCTGCCGTGGGAGCAGATGCCACTGTTCATTCTGTGCTGACTGTGTTGCTGCGCAGCAGAGAGCAGGCTCTGGACTGATTCCATTCAAATGCTTTTCCTGATTGAATGTGAGCAGTGAAAGCAACGATGGAGGCACTAATGTAAAGGTGATTGTGTGCTGAACAGGTCCAGCACCAGCTTTCAATCCTGGCTCTTCTGCTGTGGGAGCAGAGGCCAAACGTTCGTGCTGTACTCACTGTGCTGCTGGGCAGCTGAGAGACACCACCTGAGAATTTGGATTCAAATGGACTTTTAGGTATGAAACCGAGGAGAGACTGCAATGATGGTGACCCCGTTGCAAAGCTGCTTGTGTGCTGAAGAGGCCCAGCACTAGCTTTCCCTGCTCGTCCTTCTGCCGTATGAGCAGATGCCACTGTTCATTCTGTGCTGACTGTGTTGCTGCGCAGCAGAGAGCAGGCTCTGGACTGATTCCATTCACATGCTTTTCCTGTATGAATGTGAGCAGTGAAAGCAACAATGGAGGCACTAATGTAAAGGTGATTGTGTGCTGAACAGGTCCAGCAGCAGCTTTCAATCCTGGCTCTTCTGCTGTGGGAGCAGAGGCCAAACGTTCGTGCTGTACTCACTGTGCTGCTGGGCAGCTGAGAGACACCACCTGAGAATTTGGATTCAAATGGACTTTTAGGTATGAAACCGAGGAGAGACTGCAATGATGGTGACACCGTTGCAAAGCTGCTTGTGTGCTGAAGAGGCCCAGCACTAGCTTTCCCTGCTGGTCCTTCTGCCGTGGGAGCTGATGCCACTGTTCATTCTGTACTGACTGTATTGCTGCCAGCAGAGAGCAGGCTCTGGACTGATTCCATTCAAATGCTTTTCCTGTATGAAAGTGAGCAGTGAAAGCAGCGATGGAGGCACCAATGTAAAGGTGATTGTGCGCTGAACAGGTCCAGCACCAGCTTTCAATCCTGGCTCTTCTGCTGTGGGAGCAGAGGCCAAACGTTCGTGCTGTACTCACTGTGCTGCTGGGCAGCTGAGAGACACCACCTGAGAATTTGGATTCAAATGGACTTTTAGGTATGAAACCGAGGAGAGACTGCAATGATGGTGACACCGTTGCAAAGCTGACAGTCTGCTGGAGAGTCAGAGCACTAGCTTTCCCTGCTCGTCCTTCTGCCGTGGGAGCAGATGTCACTGTTCTTTCTGTACTGTGTTGCTGCCAGCAGAGAGCAGCCTCTGGACTGATTCCATACAAATGCTTTTCCTGTATGAATGTGAGCACTGAAAGCAACGATGGAGGCACCAATGTAAAGGTGATTGTGTGCTGAACAGGTCCAGCACCAGCTTTCAATCCTGGCTCTTCTGCTGCGGGAGCAGAGGCCAAACGTTCGTGCTGTACTCACTGTGCTGCTGGGCAGCTGAGAGACACCACCTGAGAATTTGGATTCAAATGGACTTTTAGGCATGAAACCGAGGAGAGACTGCAATAATGGTGACACCGTTGCAAAGCTCCTTGTGTGCTGAAGGGGCCCAGCACTAGCCTTCCCAGCTCGTCCTTCTGCCGTGTGAGCAGATGCCACTGTTCATTCTGTGCTGACTGTGTTGCTGCGCAGCAGAGAGCAGGCTCTGGACTGATTCCATTCAAATGCTTTTCCTGAATGAATGTGAGCAGTGAAAGCAACGATGGAGGCACCAATGTAAAGGTGATTGTGTGCTGAACAGGTCCAGCACCAGCTTTCAATCCTGGCTCTTCTGCTGTGGGAGCAGAGGCCAAACGTTCGTGCTGTACTCACTGTGCTGCTGGGCAGCTGAGAGACACCACCTGAGAATTTGGATTCAAATGGACTTTTAGGTATGAAAAGGAGGAGAGACTGCAATGACGGTGACACCGTTGCAAAGCTGCTTGTGTGCTTAAGAGGCCCAGCACTAGATTTCCCTGCTGGTCCTTCTGCTGTGGGAGCAGATGCCACTGTTCATTCTGTGCTGATTGTGTTGCTGCGCAGCAGATAGCAGGCTCTGGACTGATTCCATTCAAATGCTTTTCCTGTATGAATGTGAGCAGTGAAAGCAACGATGGAGGCACCAATGTAAAGGTGATTGTGTGCTGAACAGGTCCAGCACCATCTTTCAATCCTGGCTCTTCTGCTGTGGGAGCAGAGGCCAAACGTTCGTGCTGTACTCACTGTGCTGCTGGGCAGCTGAGAGACACCACCTGAGAATTTGGATTCAAATGGACTTTTAGGTATGAAACCGAGGAGAGACTGCAATGATGGTGACACCGTTGCAAAGCTGCTTGTGTGCTGAAGAGGCCCAGCACTAGCTTTCCCTGCTCGTCCTTCTGCCGTGGGAGCAGATGCCACTGTTCTTTCTGTACTGTGTTGCTGCCAGCAGAGAGCAGCCTCTGGACTGATTCCATTCAAATGCTTTTCCTGTATGAATGTGAGCAGTGAAAGCAACGATGGAGGCACCAATGTAAAGGTGATTGTGTGCTGAACAGGTCCAGCACCAGCTTTCAATCCTGGCTCTTCTGCTGCGGGAGCAGAGGCCAAACGTTCGTGCTGTACTCACTGTGCTGCTGGGCAGCTGAGAGACACCACCTGAGAATTTGGATTCAAATGGACTTTTAGGCATGAAACCAAGGAGAGACTGCAATAATGGTGACACCGTTGCAAAGCAGCTTGTGTGCTGAAGAGGCCCAGCACTAGCCTTCCCAGCTCGTCCTTCTGCCGTGTGAGCAGATGCCACTGTTCATTCTGTGCTGACTGTGTTGCTGCGCAGCAGAGAGCAGGCTCTGCACTGATTCCATTCAAATGCTTTTCCTGTATGAATGTGAGCAGTGAAAGCAACGATGGAGGCACCAATGTAAAGGTGATTGTGTGCTGAACGGTCCAGCACCAGCTTTCAATCCTGGCTCTTCTGCTGTGGGAGCAGAGGCCAAACGTTCGTGCTGTGCTCACTGTGCTGCTGGGCCGCTGAGAATAACCACGGAGAATTTGGATTCAAATGGACTTTTAGGTATGAAACCGAGGAGAGACTGCAATGATGGTGACACCATTGCAAAGCTGCTTGTGTGCTGAAGAGGCCCAGCACTAGCTTTCCCTGCTGGTCCTTCTGCTCTGTGAGCAGATGCCACTGTTCATTCTGTGCTGACTGTGTTGCTGCGCAGCAGAGAGCAGGCTCTGCACTGATTCCATTCATATGCTTTTCCTGAATGAATGTGAGCACTGAAAGCAACGATGGAGGCACCAATGTAAAGGTGATTGTGTGCTGAACAGGTCCAGCACCATCTTTCAATCCTGGCTCTTCTGCTGTGGGAGCAGAGGCCAAACGTTCGTGCTGTACTCACTGTGCTGCTGGGCAGCTGAGAGACACCACCTGAGAATTTGGATTCAAATGGACTTTTAGGTATGAAACCGAGGAGAGACTGCAATGTTGGTGACACCGTTGCAAAGCAGCTTGTGTTCTGAAGAGGCCCAGCACTAGCTTTCCCTGCTCCCCCTTCGGCCGTGTGAGCAGATGCCACAGTTCATTCTGTGCTGACTGTGTTGCTGCGCAGCAGAGAGCAGGCACTGAACAGATTCCATTCAAATGCTTTTCCTGAATGAATGTGAGCAGTGACAGCAAGGATGGAGGCACCAATGTAAAGGTGATTGCGTGCTGAACAGGTCCAGCACCAGCTTTCACTCCTGGCTCTTCTGCTGTGGCAGCAGAGGCCAGACGTTCGTGCTGTACTCACTGTGCTGCTGGGCAGCTGAGAGACACCACCTGCGAATTTGGATTCAAATGGACTTTTAGGTATGAAACCGAGGAGAGACTGCAATGATGGTGACACCGTTGCAAAGCTGCTTGTGTGCTGAAGAGGCCCAGCACTAGCTTTCCCTGCTGGTCCTTCTGCTCTGTGAGCAGATGCTACTGTTCATTCTGTGCTGACTGTGTTGCTGCGCAGCAGAGAGCAGGCTCTGGCCTGATTCCATTCATATGCTTTTCCTGAATGAATGTGAGCAGTGAAAGCAACGATGGAGGCACCAATGTAAAGGTGATTGTGTGCTGAACAGGTCCAGCACCAGCTTTCAATCCTGGCTCTTCTGCTGTGGGAGCAGAGGCCAAACGTTCGTGCTGTACTCACTGTGCTGCTGGGCAGCTGAGAGACACCACCTGAGAATTTGGATTCAAATGGACTTTTAGGTATGAAACCGAGGAGAGACTGCAATGTTGGTGACACCGTTGCAAAGCAGCTTGTGTTCTGAAGAGGCCCAGCACTAGCTTTCCCTGCTCCCCCTTCTGCCGTGTGAGCAGATGCCACAGTTCATTCTGTGCTGACTGTGTTGCTGCGCAGCAGAGAGCAGGCTCTGGACAGATTCCATTCAAATGCTTTTCCTGAATGAATGTGAGCAGTGACAGCAAGGATGGAGGCACCAATGTAAAGGTGATTGCGTGCTGAACAGGTCCAGCACCAGCTTTCACTCCTGGCTCTTCTGCTGTGGGAGCAGAGGCCAGACGTTCGTGCTGTACTCACTGTGCTGCTGGGCAGCTGAGAGACACCACCTGAGAATTTGGATTCAAATGGACTTTTAGGCATGAAACCAAGGAGAGACTGCAATAATGGTGACACCGTTGCAAAGCAGCTTGTGTGCTGAAGAGGCCCAGCACTAGCCTTCCCAGCTCGTCCTTCTGCCGTGTGAGCAGATGCCACTGTTCATTCTGTGCTGACTGTGTTGCTGCGCAGCAGAGAGCAGGCTCTGCACTGATTCCATTCAAATGCTTTTCCTGTATGAATGTGAGCAGTGAAAGCAACGATGGAGGCACCAATGTAAAGGTGATTGTGTGCTGAACGGTCCAGCACCAGCTTTCAATCCTGGCTCTTCTGCTGTGGGAGCAGAGGCCAAACGTTCGTGCTGTGCTCACTGTGCTGCTGGGCCGCTGAGAATAACCACGGAGAATTTGGATTCAAATGGACTTTTAGGTATGAAACCGAGGAGAGACTGCAATGATGGTGACACCATTGCAAAGCTGCTTGTGTGCTGAAGAGGCCCAGCACTAGCTTTCCCTGCTGGTCCTTCTGCTCTGTGAGCAGATGCCACTGTTCATTCTGTGCTGACTGTGTTGCTGCGCAGCAGAGAGCAGGCTCTGCACTGATTCCATTCATATGCTTTTCCTGAATGAATGTGAGCACTGAAAGCAACGATGGAGGCACCAATGTAAAGGTGATTGTGTGCTGAACAGGTCCAGCACCATCTTTCAATCCTGGCTCTTCTGCTGTGGGAGCAGAGGCCAAACGTTCGTGCTGTACTCACTGTGCTGCTGGGCAGCTGAGAGACACCACCTGAGAATTTGGATTCAAATGGACTTTTAGGTATGAAACCGAGGAGAGACTGCAATGTTGGTGACACCGTTGCAAAGCAGCTTGTGTTCTGAAGAGGCCCAGCACTAGCTTTCCCTGCTCCCCCTTCGGCCGTGTGAGCAGATGCCACAGTTCATTCTGTGCTGACTGTGTTGCTGCGCAGCAGAGAGCAGGCACTGAACAGATTCCATTCAAATGCTTTTCCTGAATGAATGTGAGCAGTGACAGCAAGGATGGAGGCACCAATGTAAAGGTGATTGCGTGCTGAACAGGTCCAGCACCAGCTTTCACTCCTGGCTCTTCTGCTGTGGCAGCAGAGGCCAGACGTTCGTGCTGTACTCACTGTGCTGCTGGGCAGCTGAGAGACACCACCTGCGAATTTGGATTCAAATGGACTTTTAGGTATGAAACCGAGGAGAGACTGCAATGATGGTGACACCGTTGCAAAGCTGCTTGTGTGCTGAAGAGGCCCAGCACTAGCTTTCCCTGCTGGTCCTTCTGCTCTGTGAGCAGATGCTACTGTTCATTCTGTGCTGACTGTGTTGCTGCGCAGCAGAGAGCAGGCTCTGGCCTGATTCCATTCATATGCTTTTCCTGAATGAATGTGAGCAGTGAAAGCAACGATGGAGGCACCAATGTAAAGGTGATTGTGTGCTGAACAGGTCCAGCACCAGCTTTCAATCCTGGCTCTTCTGCTGTGGGAGCAGAGGCCAAACGTTCGTGCTGTACTCACTGTGCTGCTGGGCAGCTGAGAGACACCACCTGAGAATTTGGATTCAAATGGACTTTTAGGTATGAAACCGAGGAGAGACTGCAATGTTGGTGACACCGTTGCAAAGCAGCTTGTGTTCTGAAGAGGCCCAGCACTAGCTTTCCCTGCTCCCCCTTCTGCCGTGTGAGCAGATGCCACAGTTCATTCTGTGCTGACTGTGTTGCTGCGCAGCAGAGAGCAGGCTCTGGACAGATTCCATTCAAATGCTTTTCCTGAATGAATGTGAGCAGTGACAGCAAGGATGGAGGCACCAATGTAAAGGTGATTGCGTGCTGAACAGGTCCAGCACCAGCTTTCACTCCTGGCTCTTCTGCTGTGGGAGCAGAGGCCAGACGTTCGTGCTGTACTCACTGTGCTGCTGGGCAGCTGAGAGACACCACCTGAGAATTTGGATTCAAATGGACTTTTAGGTATGAAACCGAGGAGAGACTGCAATGATGGTGACACCGTTGCAAAGCCGCTTGTGTGCTGAAGAGGCCCAGCACTAGCTTTCCCTGCTGGTCCTTCTGCCGTGGGAGCAGATGCCACTGTTCATTCTGTGCTGATTGTGTTGCTGCACAGTAGAGAGCAGCCTCTGGACTGATTCCATTCATATGCTTTTCCTGAATGAATGTGAGCAGTGAAAGCAACGATGGAGGCACCAATGTAAAGGTGATTGTGTGCTGAACAGGTCCAGCACCAGCTTTCAATCCTGGCTCTTCTGCTGTGGGAGCAGAGGCCAAACGTTCGTGCTGTACTCACTGTGCTGCTGGGCAGCTGAGAGACACCACCTGAGAATTTGGATTCAAATGGACTTTTAGGTATGAAACCGAGGAGAGACTGCAATGATGGTGACACCGTTGCAAAGCTGCTTGTGTGCTGAAGAGGCCCAGCACTAGCTTTCCCTGCTGGTCCTTCTGCTCTGTGAGCAGATGCCACTGTTCATTCTGTGCTGACTGTGTTGCTGCGCAGCAGAGAGCAGCCTCTGGACTGATTCCATTCATATGCTTTTCCTGAATGAATGTGAGCAGTGAAAGCAACGATGGAGGCACCAATGTAAAGGTGATTGTGTGCTGAACAGGTCCAGCACCATCTTTCAATCCTGGCTCTTCTGCTGTGGGAGCAGAGGCCAAACGTTCGTGCTGTACTCACTGTGCTGCTGGGCAGCTGAGAGACACCACCTGAGAATTTGGATTCAAATGGACTTTTAGGTATGAAACCGAGGAGAGACTGCAATGTTGGTGACACCGTTGCAAAGCAGCTTGTGTTCTGAAGAGGCCCAGCACTAGCTTTCCCTGCTCGTCCTTCTGCCGTGTGAGCAGATGCCACTGTTCATTCTGTGCTGATTGTGTTGCTGCCAGCAGAGAGCAGGCTCTGGACTGATTCCATTCAAATG
Organism: Pezoporus flaviventris; assembly: GCF_033815535.1. Lineage (NCBI taxonomy): Eukaryota > Metazoa > Chordata > Aves > Psittaciformes > Psittacidae > Pezoporus > Pezoporus flaviventris. Next base: position 99,451 of record NW_026892813.1, read on the forward strand.
CTTTTCCTGAATGAATGTGAGCAGTGAAAGCAACGATGGAGGCACCAATGTAAAGGTGATTGTGTGCTGAACAGGTCCAGCACCAGCTTTCAATCCTGGCTCTTCTGCTATGGGAGCAGAGGCCAAACGTTCGTGCTGTACTCACTGTGCTGCTGGGCAGCTGAGAGACACCACCTGAGAATTTGGATTCAAATGGACTTTTAGGTATGAAACCGAGGAGAGACTGCAATGATGGTGACACCGTTGCAAAGCTGCTTGTGTGCTGAAGAGGCCCCGCACTTGCTTTCCCTGCTGGTCCTTCAGCCGTGTGAGCAGATGCCACTGTTCATTCTGTGCTGACTGTGTTGCTGCGCAGCAGAGAGCAGGCACTGGACTGATTCCATTCAAATGCTTTTCCTGAATGAATGTGAGCAGTGACAGCAAGGATGGAGGCACCAATGTAAAGGTGATTGCGTGCTGAACAGGTCCAGCACCAGCTTTCACTCCTGGCTCTTCTGCTGTGGGACCAGAGGCCAAACGTTCGTGCTGTACTCACTGTGCTGCTGGGCAGCTGAGAGACACCACCTGCGAATTTGGATTCAAATGGACTTTTAGGTATGAAACCGAGGAGAGACTGCAATGATGGTGACACCGTTGCAAAGCCGCTTGTGTGCTAAAGAGGGCCAGCACTAGCTTTCCCTGCTGGTCCTTCTGCCGTGGGAGCAGATGCCACTGTTCATTCTGTGCTGATTGTGTTGCTGCACAGTAGAGAGCAGGCTCTGGACTGATTCCATTCATATGCTTTTCCTGAATGAATGTGAGCAGTGAAAGCAACGATGGAGGCACCAATGTAAAGGTGATTGTGTGCTGAAGAGGTCCAGCACCAGCTTTCAATCCTGGCTCTTCTGCTGTGGGAGCAGAGGCCAAACGTTCGTGCTGTACTCACTGTGCTGCTGGGCAGCTGAGAGACACCACCTGAGAATTTGGATTCAAATGGACTTTTAGGTATGAAACCGAGGAGAGACTGCAATGATGGTGACACCATTGCAAAGCTGCTTGTGTGCGGAAGAGGCCCAGCACTAGCTTTCCCTGCTGGTCCTTCTGCCCTGTGAGCAGATGCCACTGTTCATTCTGTGCTGACTGTGTTGCTGCGCAGCAGAGAGCAGGCTCTGGACTGATTCCATTCAAATGCTTTTCCTGAATGAATGTGAGCACTGAAAGCAACGATGGAGGCACCAATGTAAAGGTGATTGTGTGCTGAACAGGTCCAGCACCAGCTTTCAATCCTGCCTCTTCTGCTGTGGGAGCAGAGGCCAAACGTTCGTGCTGTACTCACTGTGCTGCTGGGCAGCTGAGAGACACCACCTGAGAATTTGGATTCAAATGGACTTTTAGGTATGAAACCGAGTAGAGACTGCAATGATGGTGACACCGATGCAAAGCTGCTTGTGTGCTGAAGTAGCCCCGCACTAGCTTTCCCTGCTCCCCCTTCTGCCGTGTGAGCAGATGCCACTGTTCATTCTGTGCTGACTGTGTTGCTGCGCAGCAGAGAGCAGGCTCTGGACTGATTCCATTCAAATGCTTTTCCTGAATGAATGTGAGCAGTGAAAGCAACGATGGAGGCACCAATGTAAAGGTGATTGTGTGCTGAACAGGTCCAGCACCAGCTTTCAATCCTGGCTCTTCTGCTGTGGGAGCAGAGGCCAAACGTTTGTGCTGTACTCACTGTGCTGCTGGGCAGCTGAGAGACACCACCTGAGAATTTGGATTCAAATGGACTTTTAGGTATGAAACCGAGGAGAGACTGCAATGATGGTGACACCGTTGCAAAGCTGACTGTGTGCTGAAGAGGCCCAGCACTAGCTTTCCCTGCTGGTCCTTCTGCTCTGTGAGCAGATGCCACTGTTCATTCTGTGCTGACTGTGTTGCTGCGCAGCAGGGAGCAGGCTCTGGACTGATTCCATTCAAATGCTTTTCCTGTATGAAAGTGAGCAGTGAAAGCAACGATGGAGGCACCAATGTAAAGGTGATTGTGTGCTGAACAGGTCCAGCACCAGCTTTCAATCCTGGCTCTTTTGCTGTGGGGGCAGAGGCCAAACGTTCGTGCTGTACTCACTGTGCTGCTGGGCGGCTGAGAGACACCACCTGAGAATTTGGATTCAAATGGACTTTTGGGTATGAAACCGAGGAGAGACTGCAATGATGGTGACACCGTTGCAAAGCTGCTTGTGTGCTGAAGAGGCCCAGCACTAACTTTCCCTGCTGGTCGTTCTGCCGTGTGAGCAGATGCCACTGTTCATTCTGTGCTGATTGTGTTGCTGCCAGCAGAGTGCAGGCTCTGCACTGATTCCATTCAAATGCTTTTCCTGAATGAATGTGAGCACTGAAAGCAACGATGGAGGCACCAATGTAAAGGTGATTGTGTGCTGAACAGGTCCAGCACCAGCTTTCAATCCTGGCTCTTCTGCTGTGGGAGCAGAGGCCAAACGTTCGTGCTGTACTCACTGTGCTGCTGGGCAACTGATAGACACCACCTGAGAATTTGGATTCAAATGGACTTTTAGGTATGAAACCGAGGAGAGACTGCAATGATGGTGACACCGTTGCAAAGCAGCTTGTGTGCTGAAGAGGCCCAGCACTAGCTTTCCCTGCTCGTCCTTCAGCCGTGTGAGCAGATGCCACTGTTCATTCAGTGCTGATTGTGTTGCTGCCAGCAGAGTGCAGGCTCTGGACTGATTCCATTCAAATGCTTTTCCTGAATGAATGTGAGCACTGAAAGCAACGATGGAGGCACCAATGTAAAGGTGATTGTGTGCTGAACAGGTCCAGCACCAGCTTTCAATCCTGGCTCTTCTGCTGTGGGAGCAGAGGCCAAACGTTCGTGCTGTACTCACTGTGCTGCTGGGCAGCTGAGAGACACCACCTGAGAATTTGGATTCAAATGGACTTTTAGGTATGAAACCGAGGAGAGACTGCAATGATAGTGACACCGTTGCAAAGCAGCTTGTGTGCTGAAGAGGCCCCGCACTAGCTTTCCCTGCTGGTCCTTCAGCCGTGTGAGCAGATGCCACTGTTCATTCTGTGCTGACTGTGCTGCTGCGCAGCAGAGAGCAGGCACTGGACTGATTCCATTCAAATGCTTTTCCTGAATGAATGTGAGCAGTGACAGCAAGGATGGAGGCACCAATGTAAAGGTGATTGCGTGCTGAACAGGTCCAGCACCAGCTTTCAATCCTGGCTCTTCTGCTGTGGGAGCAGAGGCCAAACGTTCGTGCTGTACTCACTGTGCTGCTGGGCAGCTGAGAGACACCACCTGAGAATTTGGATTCAAATGGACTTTTAGGTATGAAACCGAGGAGAGACTGCAATGTTGGTGACACCGTTGCAAAGCAGCTTGTGTTCTGAAGAGGCCCAGCACTAGTTTCCCTGCTGGTCCTTCTGCCGTGGGAGCAGATGCCACTGTTCATTCTGTGCTGACTGTGTTGCTGCGCAGCAGAGAGCAGGCTCTGGACTGATTCCATTCAAATGCTTTTCCTGAATGAATGTGAGCAGTGAAAGCAACGATGGAGGCACCAATGTAAAGGTGATTGTGTGCTGAACAGGTCCAGCACCAGCTTTCAATCCTGGCTCTTCTGCTGTGGGAGCAGAGGCCAAACGTTCGTGCTGTACTCACTGTGCTGCTGGGCAGCTGAGAGACACCACCTGAGAATTTGGATTCAAATGGACTTTTAGGTATGAAACCGAGGAGAGACTGCAATAATGGTGACACCGATGCAAAGCTGCTTGTGTGCTGAAGTAGCCCCGCACTAGCTTTACCTGCTCCCCCTTCTGCCGTGGGAGCAGATGCCACTGTTCATTCTGTGCTGACTGTGTTGCTGCGCAGCAGAGAGCAGGCTCTGGACAGATTCCATTCAAATGCTTTTCCTGAATGAATGTGAGCACTGAAAGCAACGATGGAGGCACCAATGTAAAGGGGATTGTGTGCTGAACAGGTCCAGCACCAGCTTTCAATCCTGGCTCTTCTGCTGTGGGAGCAGAGGCCAAACGTTCCTGCTGTACTCACTGTGCTGCTGGGCAGCTGAGAGACACCACCTGAGAATTTGGATTCAAATGGACTTTTAGGTATGAAACCGAGGAGAGACTGCAATGATGGTGACACCGTTGCAAAACTGCTTGTGTGCTGAAGTAGCCCCGCACTAGCTTTCCCTGCTCCCCCTTCTGCCGTGTGAGCAGATGCCACTGTTCATTCTGTGCTGTGTTGCTGCGCAGCAGAGAGCAGGCTCTGGACTGATTCCATTCAAATTCTTTTCCTGAATGAATGTGAGCAGTGAAAGCAACGATGGAGGCACCAATGTAAAGGTGATTGTGTGCTGAACAGGTCCAGCACCAGCTTTCAATCCTGGCTCTTCTGCTGTGGGAGCAGAGGCCAAACGTTTGTGCTGTACTCACTGTGCTGCTGGGCAGCTGAGAGACACCACCTGAGAATTTGGATTCAAATGGACTTTTAGGTATGAAACCGAGGAGAGACTGCAATGATGGTGACACCGTTGCAAAGCTGCTTGTGTGCTGAAGAGGCCCAGCACTAGCTTTCCCTGCTGGTCCTTCTGCTCTGTGAGCAGATGCCACTGTTCATTCTGTGCTGACTGTGTTGCTGCGCAGCAGGGAGCAGGCTCTGGACTGATTCCATTCAAATGCTTTTCCTGTATGAAAGTGAGCAGTGAAAGCAACGATGGAGGCACCAATGTAAAGGTGATTGTGTGCTGAACAGGTCCAGCACCAGCTTTCAATCCTGGCTCTTCTGCTGTGGGAGCAGAGGCCAAACGTTCGTGCTGTACTCACTGTGCTGCTGGGCAGCTGAGGGACACCACCTGAGAATTTGGATTCAAATGGACTTTTGGGTATGAAACCGAGGAGAGACTGCAATGATGGTGACACCGTTGCAAAGCTGTTTGTGTGCTGAAGAGGCCCAGCACTAGCTTTCCCTGCTCGTCCTTCTGCTGTGGGAGCAGATGCCACTGTTCATTCTGTGCTGATTGTGTTGCTGCGCAGCAGAGAGCAGGCTCTGGACTGATTCCATTCAAATGCTTTTCCTGAATGAATGTGTGCAGTGAAAGCAACGATGGAGGCACCAATGTAAAGGTGATTGTGTGCTGAACAGGTCCAGCACCAGCTTTCAATCCTGGCTCTTCTGCTGTGGGAGCAGAGGCCAAAGGTTCTTGCTGTACTCACGCTGCTGCTGGGCAGCTGAGAATAACCACCTGAGAATTTGGATTCAAATGGACTTTTAGGTATGAAACCGAGGAGAGACTGCAATGATGGTGACACCGTTGCAAAGCAGCTTGTGTTCTGAAGAGGCCCAACACTAGCTTTCCCTGCTGGTCCTTATGCCGTGGGAGCAGATGCCACTGTTCATTCTGTGCTGACTGTGTTGCTGCGCAGCAGAGAGCAGGCTCTGGACTGATTCCATTCAAATGCTTTTCCTGAATGAATGTGAGCAGTGAAAGCAACGATGGAGGCACCAATGTAAAGGTGATTGTGTGCTGAACAGGTCCAGCACCAGCTTTCAATCCTGGCTCTTCTGCTGTGGGAGCAGAGGCCAAACGTTCGTGCTGTACTCACTGTGCTGCTAGGCAGCTGAGAGACACCACCTGAGAATTTGGATTCAAATGGACTTTTAGGTATGAAACCGAGGAGAGACTGCAATGATGGCGACGCCTTTGCAAAGCTGACTGTGTGCTGAAGAGGCCCAGCACTAGCTTTCCCTGCTGGTTCTTCTGCTGTGGGAGCAGATGCCACTGTTCATTCTGCGCTGACTGTGTTGCTTGCGCAGCAGAGAGCAGGCTCTGGACTGATTCCATTCAAATGCTTTTCCTGTATGAATGTGAGCAGTGAAAGCAACGATGGAGGCACCAATGTAAAGGTGATTGTGTGCTGAACAGGTCCAGCACCAGCTTTCAATCCTGGCTCTTCTGCTGTGGGAGCAGAGGCCAAACGTTCGTGCTGTACTCACTGTGCTGCTGGGCAGCTGAGAGACACCAACTGAGAATTTGGATTCAAATGGACTTTTAGGTATGAAACCGAGGAGAGACTGCAATGATGGTGACACCGTTGCAAAGCTGCTTGTGTGCTGAAGAGGCCCAGCACTAGCTTTCCCTGCTGGTCCTTCTGCCGTGTGAGCAGATGAAACTGTTCATTCTGTGCTGACTGTGTTGCTGCCAGCAGAGAGCAGGCTCTGGACTGATTCCATTCAAATGCTTTTCCTGTATGAATGTGAGCACTGAAAGCAACGATGGAGGCACCAATGTAAAGGTGATTGTGTGCTGAACAGGTCCAGCACCAGCTTTCAATCCTGGCTCTTCTGCTGTGGGAGCAGAGGCCAAACGTTCGTGCTGTACTCACTGTGCTGCTGGGCAGCTGAGAGACACCACCTGAGAATTTGGATTCAAATGTACTTTTAGGTATGAAACCGAGGAGAGACTGCAATGATGGTGACCCCTTTTCAAAGCTGACTGTGTGCTGAAGAGGCCCAGCACCAGCTTTCCCTGCTGGTCCTTCTCCTGTGGGAGCAGATGCCACTGTTCATTCTGTAATTATTGTGTTGCTGCGCAGCAGAGAGCAGCCTCTGGACTGATTCCATTCAAATGCTTTTCCTGTATGAATGTGAGCACTGAAAGCAACGATGGAGGCACCAATGTAAAGGTGATTGTGTGCTGAACAGGTCCAGCACCAGCTTTCAATCCTGGCTCTTCTGCTGTGGGAGCAGAGGCCAAACGATCGTGCTGTACTCACTGTGCTGCTGGGCAGCTGAGAGACACCACCTGAGAATTTGGATTCAAATGGACTTTTAGGTATGAAACCGAGGAGAGACTGCAATGATGGTGACACCGATGCAAAGCTGCTTGTGTGCTGAAGTAGCCCCGCACTAGCTTTACCTGCTCCCCCTTCTGCCGTGGGAGCAGATGCCACTGTTCATTCTGTGCTGACTGTGTTGCTGCGCAGCAGAGAGCAGGCTCTGGACAGATTCCATTCAAATGCTTTTCCTGAATGAATGTGAGCAGTGAAAGCAACGATGGAGGCACCAATGTAAAGGGGATTGTGTGCTGAACAGGTCCAGCACCAGCTTTCAATCCTGGCTCTTCTGCTGTGGGAGCAGAGGCCAAACGTTCCTGCTGTACTCACTGTGCTGCTGGGCAGCTGAGAGACACCACCTGAGAATTTGGATTCAAATGGACTTTTAGGTATGAAACCGAGGAGAGACTGCAATGATGGTGACACCGTTGCAAAACTGCTTGTGTGCTGAAGTAGCCCCGCACTAGCTTTCCCTGCTCCCCCTTCTGCCGTGTGAGCAGATGCCACTGTTCATTCTGTGCTGTGTTGCTGCGCAGCAGAGAGCAGGCTCTGGACTGATTCCATTCAAATGCTTTTCCTGAATGAATGTGTGCAGTGAAAGCAACGATGGAGGCACCAATGTAAAGGTGATTGCGTGCTGAACAGGTCCAGCACCAGCTTTCAATCCTGGCTCTTCTGCTGTGGGAGCAGAGGCCAAACGTTTGTGCTGTACTCACTGTGCTGCTGGGCAGTTGAGAGACACCACCTGAGAATTTGGATTCAAATGGACCTTTGGGTATGAAACCGAGGAGAGACTGCAATGATGGTGACACCGTTGCAAAGCTGCTTGTGTGCTGAAGAGGCCCAGCACTAACTTTCCCTGCTGGTTTTTCTGCCGTGTGAGCAGATGCCACTGTTCATTCAGTGCTGATTGTGTTGCTGCCAGCAGAGTGCAGGCTCTGGACTGATTCCATTCAAATGCTTTTCCTGAATGAATGTGAGCACTGAAAGCAACGATGGAGGCACCAATGTAAAGGTGATTGTGTGCTGAACAGGTCCAGCACCAGCTTTCAATCCTGGCTCTTCTGCTGTGGGAGCAGAGGCCAAACGTTCGTGCTGTACTCACTGTGCTGCTGGGCAGCTGAGAGACACCACCTGAGAATTTGGATTCAAATGGACTTTTAGGTATGAAACCGAGGAGAGACTGCAATGATAGTGACACCGTTGCAAAGCAGCTTGTGTGCTGAAGAGGCCCCGCACTAGCTTTCCCTGCTGGTCCTTCAGCCGTGTGAGCAGATGCCACTGTTCATTCTGTGCTGACTGTGTTGCTGCGCAGCAGAGAGCAGGCACTGGACTGATTCCATTCAAATGCTTTTCCTGAATGAATGTGAGCAGTGACAGCAAGGATGGAGGCACCAATGTAAAGGTGATTGCGTGCTGAACAGGTCCAGCACCAGCTTTCAATCCTGGCTCTTCTGCTGTGGGAGCAGAGGCCAAACGTTCGTGCTGTACTCACTGTGCTGCTGGGCAGCTGAGAGACACCACCTGAGAATTTGGATTCAAATGGACTTTTAGGTATGAAACCGAGGAGAGACTGCAATGTTGGTGACACCGTTGCAAAGCAGCTTGTGTTCTGAAGAGGCCCAGCACTAGTTTCCCTGCTGGTCCTTCTGCCGTGGGAGCAGATGCCACTGTTCATTCTGTGCTGACTGTGTTGCTGCGCAGCAGAGAGCAGGCTCTGGACTGATTCCATTCAAATGCTTTTCCTGAATGAATGTGAGCAGTGAAAGCAACGATGGAGGCACCAATGTAAAGGTGATTGTGTGCTGAACAGGTCCAGCACCAGCTTTCAATCCTGCCTCTTCTGCTGTGGGAGCAGAGGCCAAACGTTCGTGCTGTACTCACTGTGCTGCTGGGCAGCTGAGAGACACCACCTGAGAATTTGGATTCAAATGGACTTTTAGGTATGAAACCGAGGAGAGACTGCAATGATGGTGACACCGATGCAAAGCTGCTTGTGTGCTGAAGTAGCCCCGCACTAGCTTTACCTGCTCCCCCTTCTGCCGTGGGAGCAGATGCCACTGTTCATTCTGTGCTGACTGTGTTGCTGCGCAGCAGAGAGCAGGCTCTGGACAGATTCCATTCAAATGCTTTTCCTGAATGAATGTGAGCACTGAAAGCAACGATGGAGGCACCAATGTAACGGGGATTGTGTGCTGAACAGGTCCAGCACCAGCTTTCAATCCTGGCTCTTCTGCTGTGGGAGCAGAGGCCAAACGTTCCTGCTGTACTCACTGTGCTGCTGGGCAGCTGAGAGACACCACCTGAGAATTTGGATTCAAATGGACTTTTAGGTATGAAACCGAGGAGAGACTGCAATGATGGTGACACCGTTGCAAAACTGCTTGTGTGCTGAAGTAGCCCCGCACTAGCTTTCCCTGCTCCCCCTTCTGCCGTGGGAGCAGATGCCACTGTTCATTCTGTGCTGTGTTGCTGCGCAGCAGAGAGCAGGCTCTGGACTGATTCCATTCAAATTCTTTTCCTGAATGAATGTGAGCAGTGAAAGCAACGATGGAGGCACCAATGTAAAGGTGATTGTGTGCTGAACAGGTCCAGCACCAGCTTTCAATCCTGGCTCTTCTGCTGTGGGAGCAGAGGCCAAACGTTTGTGCTGTACTCACTGTGCTGCTGGGTAGCTGAGAGACACCACCTGAGAATTTGGATTCAAATGGACTTTTAGGTATGAAACCGAGGAGAGACTGCAATGATGGTGACACCGTTGCAAAGCTGACTGTGTGCTGAAGAGGCCCAGCACTAGCTTTCCCTGCTGGTCCTTCTGCTCTGTGAGCAGATGCCACTGTTCATTCTGTGCTGACTGTGTTGCTGCGCAGCAGGGAGCAGGCTCTGGACTGATTCCATTCAAATGCTTTTCCTGTATGAAAGTGAGCAGTGAAAGCAACGATGGAGGCACCAATGTAAAGGTGATTGTGTGCTGAACAGGTCCAGCACCAGCTTTCAATCCTGGCTCTTCTGCTGTGGGAGCAGAGGCCAAACGTTCGTGCTGTACTCACTGTGCTGCTGGGCAGCTGAGGGACACCACCTGAGAATTTGGATTCAAATGGACTTTTGGGTATGAAACCGAGGAGAGACTGCAATGATGGTGACACCGTTGCAAAGCTGTTTGTGTGCTGAAGAGGCCCAGCACTAGCTTTCCCTGCTCGTCCTTCTGCTGTGGGAGCAGATGCCACTGTTCATTCTGTGCTGATTGTGTTGCTGCGCAGCAGAGAGCAGGCTCTGGACTGATTCCATTCAAATGCTTTTCCTGAATGAATGTGTGCAGTGAAAGCAACGATGGAGGCACCAATGTAAAGGTGATTGTGTGCTGAACAGGTCCAGCACCAGCTTTCAATCCTGGCTCTTCTGCTGTGGGAGCAGAGGCCAAAGGTTCTTGCTGTACTCACGCTGCTGCTGGGCAGCTGAGAATAACCACCTGAGAATTTGGATTCAAATGGACTTTTAGGTATGAAACCGAGGAGAGACTGCAATGATGGTGACACCGTTGCAAAGCAGCTTGTGTTCTGAAGAGGCCCAACACTAGCTTTCCCTGCTGGTCCTTATGCCGTGGGAGCAGATGCCACTGTTCATTCTGTGCTGACTGTGTTGCTGCGCAGCAGAGAGCAGGCTCTGGACTGATTCCATTCAAATGCTTTTCCTGAATGAATGTGAGCAGTGAAAGCAACGATGGAGGCACCAATGTAAAGGTGATTGTGTGCTGAACAGGTCCAGCACCAGCTTTCAATCCTGGCTCTTCTGCTGTGGGAGCAGAGGCCAAACGTTCGTGCTGTACTCACTGTGCTGCTAGGCAGCTGAGAGACACCACCTGAGAATTTGGATTCAAATGGACTTTTAGGTATGAAACCGAGGAGAGACTGCAATGATGGCGACGCCTTTGCAAAGCTGACTGTGTGCTGAAGAGGCCCAGCACTAGCTTTCCCTGCTGGTTCTTCTGCTGTGGGAGCAGATGCCACTGTTCATTCTGCGCTGACTGTGTTGCTTGCGCAGCAGAGAGCAGGCTCTGGACTGATTCCATTCAAATGCTTTTCCTGTATGAATGTGAGCAGTGAAAGCAACGATGGAGGCACCAATGTAAAGGTGATTGTGTGCTGAACAGGTCCAGCACCAGCTTTCAATCCTGGCTCTTCTGCTGTGGGAGCAGAGGCCAAACGTTCGTGCTGTACTCACTGTGCTGCTGGGCAGCTGAGAGACACCAACTGAGAATTTGGATTCAAATGGACTTTTAGGTATGAAACCGAGGAGAGACTGCAATGATGGTGACACCGTTGCAAAGCTGCTTGTGTGCTGAAGAGGCCCAGCACTAGCTTTCCCTGCTCGTCCTTCTGCCGTGTGAGCAGATGAAACTGTTCATTCTGTGCTGACTGTGTTGCTGCCAGCAGAGAGCAGGCTCTGGACTGATTCCATTCAAATGCTTTTCCTGTATGAATGTGAGCACTGAAAGCAACGATGGAGGCACCAATGTAAAGGTGATTGTGTGCTGAACAGGTCCAGCACCAGCTTTCAATCCGGGCTCTTCTGCTGTGGGAGCAGAGGCCAAACGTTCGTGCTGTACTCACTGTGCTGCTGGGCAGCTGAGAGACACCACCTGAGAATTTGGATTCAAATGTACTTTTAGGTATGAAACCGAGGAGAGACTGCAATGATGGTGACCCCTTTGCAAAGCTGACTGTGTGCTGAAGAGGCCCAGCACCAGCTTTCCCTGCTGGTCCTTCTCCTGTGGGAGCAGATGCCACTGTTCATTCTGTAATTATTGTGTTGCTGCGCAGCAGAGAGCAGCCTCTGGACTGATTCCATTCAAATGCTTTTCCTGTATGAATGTGAGCACTGAAAGCAACGATGGAGGCACCAATGTAAAGGTGATTGTGTGCTGAACAGGTCCAGCACCAGCTTTCAATCCTGGCTCTTCTGCTGTGGGAGCAGAGGCCAAACGATCGTGCTGTACTCACTGTGCTGCTGGGCAGCTGAGAGACACCACCTGAGAATTTGGATTCAAATGGACTTTTAGGTATGAAACCGAGGAGAGACTGCAATGATGGTGACACCGATGCAAAGCTGCTTGTGTGCTGAAGTAGCCCCGCACTAGCTTTACCTGCTCCCCCTTCTGCCGTGGGAGCAGATGCCACTGTTCATTCTGTGCTTTTCTGTGTTGCTGCGCAGCAGAGAGCAGGCTCTGGACAGATTCCATTCAAATGCTTTTCCTGAATGAATGTGAGCAGTGAAAGCAACGATGGAGGCACCAATGTAAAGGGGATTGTGTGCTGAACAGGTCCAGCACCAGCTTTCAATCCTGGCTCTTCTGCTGTGGGAGCAGAGGCCAAACGTTCCTGCTGTACTCACTGTGCTGCTGGGCAGCTGAGAGACACCACCTGAGAATTTGGATTCAAATGGACTTTTAGGTATGAAACCGAGGAGAGACTGCAATGATGGTGACACCGTTGCAAAACTGCTTGTGTGCTGAAGTAGCCCCGCACTAGCTTTCCCTGCTCCCCCTTCTGCCGTGTGAGCAGATGCCACTGTTCATTCTGTGCTGTGTTGCTGCGCAGCAGAGAGCAGGCTCTGGACTGATTCCATTCAAATGCTTTTCCTGAATGAATGTGAGCAGTGAAAGCAACGATGGAGGCACCAATGTAAAGGTGATTGTGTGCTGAACAGGTCCAGCACCAGCTTTCAATCCTGGCTCTTCTGCTGTGGGAGCAGAGGCCAAACGTTTGTGCTGTACTCACTGTGCTGCTGGGCAGCTGAGAGACACCACCTGAGAATTTGGATTCAAATGGACTTTTAGGTATGAAACCGAGGAGAGACTGCAATGATGGTGACACCGTTGCAAAGCTGACTGTGTGCTGAAGAGGCCCAGCACTAGCTTTCCCTGCTGGTCCTTCTGCTCTGTGAGCAGATGCCACTGTTCATTCTGTGCTGACTGTGTTGCTGCGCAGCAGGGAGCAGGCTCTGGACTGATTCCATTCAAATGCTTTTCCTGTATGAAAGTGAGCAGTGAAAGCAACGATGGAGGCACCAATGTAAAGGTGATTGTGTGCTGAACAGGTCCAGCACCAGCTTTCAATCCTGGCTCTTCTGCTGTGTGAGGAGAGGCCAAACATTCGTGCTGTACTCACTGTGCTGCTGGGCAGCTGGGAGACACCACCTGAGAATTTGGATTCAAATGGACTTTTAGGTATGAAACCGAGGAGAGACTGCAATGATGGTGACACCGTTGCAAAGCCGACTGTGTGCTGAAGAGGCCCAGCACTAGCTTTCCCTGCTGGTCATTCTGCTGTGGGAGCAGATGCCACTGTTCATTCTGTGCTGACTGTGTTGCTGCGCAGCAGAGAGCAGGCTCTGGACTGATTCCATTCAAATGCTTTTCCTGTATGAAAGTGAGCAGTGAAAGCAACGATGGAGGCACCAATGTAAAGGGGATTGTGTGCTGAACAGGTCCAGCACCAGCTTTCAATCCTGGCTCTTCTGCTGTGGGAGCAGAGGCCAAACGTTCCTGCTGTACTCACTGTGCTGCTGGGCAGCTGAGAGAGACCACCTGAGAATTTGGATTCAAATGGACTTTTAGGTATGAAACCGAGGAGAGACTGCAATGATGGTGACACCGTTGCAAAACTGCTTGTGTGCTGAAGTAGCCCCGCACTAGCTTTCCCTGCTCCCCCTTCTGCCGTGTGAGCAGATGCCACTGTTCATTCTGTGCTGTGTTGCTGCGCAGCAGAGAGCAGGCTCTGGACTGATTCCATTCAAATGCTTTTCCTGAATGAATGTGAGCAGTGAAAGCAACGATGGAGGCACCAATGTAAAGGTGATTGTGTGCTGAACAGGTCCAGCACCAGCTTTCAATCCTGGCTCTTCTGCTGTGGGAGCAGAGGCCAAACGTTTGTGCTGTACTCACTGTGCTGCTGGGCAGCTGAGAGACACCACCTGAGAATTTGGATTCAAATGGACTTTTAGGTATGAAACCGAGGAGAGACTGCAATGATGGTGACACCGTTGCAAAGCTGACTGTGTGCTGAAGAGGCCCAGCACTAGCTTTCCCTGCTGGTCCTTCTGCTCTGTGAGCAGATGCCACTGTTCATTCTGTGCTGACTGTGTTGCTGCGCAGCAGGGAGCAGGCTCTGGACTGATTCCATTCAAATGCTTTTCCTGTATGAAAGTGAGCAGTGAAAGCAACGATGGAGGCACCAATGTAAAGGTGATTGTGTGCTGAACAGGTCCAGCACCAGCTTTCAATCCTGGCTCTTCTGCTGTGGGAGCAGAGGCCAAACATTCGTGCTGTACTCACTGTGCTGCTGGGCAGCTGGGAGACACCACCTGAGAATTTGGATTCAAATGGACTTTTAGGTATGAAACCGAGGAGAGACTGCAATGATGGTGACACCGTTGCAAAGCCGACTGTGTGCTGAAGAGGCCCAGCACTAGCTTTCCCTGCTGGTCATTCTGCTGTGGGAGCAGATGCCACTGTTCATTCTGTGCTGACTGTGTTGCTGCGCAGCAGAGAGCAGGCTCTGGACTGATTCCATTCAAATGCTTTTCCTGTATGAAAGTGAGCAGTGAAAGCAACGATGGAGGCACCAATGTAAAGGTGATTGTGTGCTGAACAGGTCCAGCACCAGCTTTCAATCCTGGCTCTTCTGCTGTGGGAGCAGAGGCCAAACGTTCGTGCTGTACTCACTGTGCTGCTGGGCACCTGAGAGACACCACCTGAGAATTTGGATTCAAATGGACTTTTAGGTATGAAACCGAGGAGAGACTGCAATGATGGTGACCCCTTTGCAAAGCTGACTGTGTGCTGAAGAGGCCCAGCACTAGCTTTCCCTGCTGGTCCTTCTGCTGTGGGAGAAGATGCCACTGTTCATTCTGTGCTGATTGTGTTGCTGCGCAGCAGAGAGCAGGCTCTGGACTGATTCCATTCAAATGCTTTTCCTGTATGAATGTGAGCACTGAAAGCAACGATGGAGGCACCAATGTAAAGGTGATTGTGTGCTGAACAGGTCCAGCACCAGCTTTCAATCCTGGCTCTTCTGCTGTGGGAGCAGAGGCCAAACATTCGTGCTGTACTCACTGTGCTGCTGGGCAGCTGAGAGACACCACCTGAGAATTTGGATTCAAATGGACTTTTAGGTATGAAACCGAGGAGAGACTGCAATGATGGTGACCCCTTTGCAAAGCTGTCTGTGTGCTGAAGAGGCCCAGCACTAGCTTTCCCTGCTGTTCCTTCTGCTGTGGGGGCAGATGCCACCGTTCATTCTGTGCTGACTGTGTTGCTGCGCAGCAGAGAGCAGGCTATGGACTGATTCCATTCAAATGCTTTTCCTGTATGAATGTGAGCAGTGAAAGCAACGATGGAGGCACCAATGTAAAGGTGATTGTGTGCTGAACAGGTCCAGCACCAGCTTTCAATCCTGGCTCTTCTGCTGTGGGAGCAGAGGCCAAACGTTCGTGCTGTACTCACTGTGCTGCTGGGCAGCTGAGAGACACCACCTGAGAATTTGGATTCAAATGGACTTTTAGGTATGAAACCGAGGAGAGACAGCAATGATGGTGACAACGTTGCAAAGCTGACTGTGTGCTGAAGAGGCCCAGCACCAGCTTTCCCTGCTGGTCCTTCTGCTGTGGGAGCAGATGCCACTGTTCATTCTGTGCTGATTGTGTTGCTGCGCAGTAGAGAGCAGGCTCTGGACTGATTCCATTCAAATGCTTTTCCTGTATGAATGTTAGCAGTGAAAGCAACGATGGAGGCACCAATGTAAAGGTGATTGTGTGCTGAACAGGTCCAGCACCAGCTTTCAATCCTGGCCCTTCTGCTGTGGGAGCAGAGGGCAAACGTTCGTGCTGTACTCACTGTGCTGCTGGGCAGCTGAGAGAGACCACCTGAGAATTTGGATTCAAATGGACTTTTAGGTATGAAACCGAGGAGAGACTGCAATGATGGTGACCCCTTTGCAAAGCTGCCAGTGTGCTTGTCCTGGGTTCAGCAGTAGCAGTCATGTTTCTCCTCCTTGGTAGCTGGTGCAGTGCAGTGTTTTGACCTTCAGCTCAGGAACAGAGCTGATAGAGGTGTTTTGGTTTGGCCAAGGACTTTGTGAGCCTCATGCTCTGCCAGGGAGGAGGGGAAGCCAGGAGGAAGCAGAGACAGGACACCTGACCCAAACTGACCAAAGAGCTATTCCATACCACAGCACGTCATGCCCAGGATGTAACTGGGAGTTAGCCGGAAGGGCTGAGAGACTGCAGGGTTGGAGGAGGTATCGGTCGGAGCTTGGTCGGGCTTGGGGGGCGAGTTATCGGTCGGCTGGTGCTGAGGTGTTGTATTCTCTTCCCTTGTTATTTCCTTTATCATTATTATCATTGGTGGTGGCAGTAGTGATCTGTGTTATACCTTAGTTACTAAACTGTTCTTATCTCAACCCGTGGGAGTTGCATTCTTTTTGATTCTCCTCTCCGTCCCTCCGGGAGCAGGGGGAGGGCAAGAAAGGGGGGGAAGTGAGCGAACGAATTACCTGACTGGGTTTAAACCACGACAGTTCTTTTTTTGGCGCCCAATGTGGGGCTCGAAGGGTTGAGATAACGACAGATTTGACTGGATTAATAGTCATTCATCACAATGCTGATTTATTGGGTATCAGAGTTGTTCTTGTTGATCTCACAGCTTCAGACCGTTGTAACTTACGTAGAGCCGGTATTTGCTGTGTTAGTGTTTATCAAGTGTGGGGCCTGGGCTAAGGTTCTTGTCTCACTGTGCTTTATGGCAATGGCTTGTAATACGGGCGGGCTCCAGCAGCAGGGCGGGACGGACGTGGCCGTGGACTTGTACCTGGCCGTCCGGCTGCTCTTCACCGTCCTGGCCCTCACCCTACTCTCCATCTTCGTGAGGCTGCGGGGAGCCGAGGGGGAGCGGTCCCGGGAGCCGGTGGCTGCTGAAGCGGCCCGGGAGAGCGGCCCCGGGGACCAAGCGGCGGCGGGAGCGGGGCCGGAGGCCGCCAGGGGACGGCTGCCGGTGGAGGAGGTCGGGGCGGTCGAGGAGCAGAAGGAGGCAGCTGCTGAGCAGCGGGATAAGGCGGCGGAGGAGCCGAGCCCCGCGGAGGAGCCGAGCCCCGCGGAGGAGCCGAGCCCCGCGGAGGAGCCCAGCCCCGCGACGGCCGAGAGCATTCCCCGGAAGCCGCCCGCCGAGCCCCAGGAGGATGCAGGAGACCACGCAGCACTTCCCAGCAAGGCAGAGGAGGAAGAGCTGGACTCAGGAAAAGAGAAGCCGGTGGTGGGAGAGCCGGCAAGCACAGCAGCTACACCAGCCCCAGTGACAAGCACAGCAGCATCGTTTGAGAGTTCTGAAGGCTCTGAATGGCCTTTGGGTACCCTTGGGACCTGCCTGCTGATTGTGATGGGGATCAGCATGTTGGCACACACACAGGCTGTGTTCTACTCACAACCATTTTGTCTGATCTCAAAAGTTAAGCAGAGTCAGGTTTGGGTCTTGTCTGGGGTTAGACAACAATATAGGGGGACCAAGAGATTTTCCCCAAGGCTGGAGAGTCATGAGTGGCAGGGTGTGTGGGACAGTATGGACATGTATCTAGTCCACTGGGCCCCTCCAGTGCTTTGGAAGCGTCGGAGATGGAAGGCAGCTGTATGGAGTCCCCAGCAACAAGCTGCAGAAACTGCTTAAGGGGACAGTGAATTATTTTAAGCCTGGTGGGCCCATGGCACTTCAGGCCATCAGAGCAGAGATGCAACACAGAGATGGACTCATGATCGAGGGGTGGACTTAACAATGGACACTATTGCCCAGGTTATTCACGAGTGTGAACACTGCACACAGTCTCTCCTGCTCTGGAAGACTGTTACAAGAGATGGAGCCTGACATGGACCAGATGGACGCAGCAGCTTTATAGGGACTGGTCCATGCACTAAGATAAGAGTGCACCGAGATAAGAGTGATAGTATATTGAAAATGTGGGATCTGAGCATGACGTGAATGGTATGGAATAAGGGGTGGATAATGTCCTGGGTTCAGCAGTAGCAGTCATGTTTCTCCTCCTTGGTAGCTGGTGCAGTGCAGTGTTTTGACTTTCAGCTCAGGAACAGAGCTGATAGAGATGTTTTGGTTTGGCCAAGGACTTTGTGAGCCTCATGCTCTGCCAGGGAGGAGGGGAAGCCAGGAGGAAGCAGAGACAGGACACCTGACCCAAACTGACCAAAGAGCTATTCCATACCACAGCACGTCATGCCCAGGATGTAACTGGGAGTTAGCCGGAAGGGCTGAGAGACTGCAGGGTTGGAGGAGGTATCGGTCGGAGCTTGGTCGGGCTTGGGGGGCGAGTTATCGGTCGGCTGGTGCTGAGGTGTTGTATACTCTTCCCTTGTTATTTCCTTTATCATTATTATCATTGGTGGTGGCAGTAGTGATCTGTGTTATACCTTAGTTACTAAACTGTTCTTATCTCAACCCGTGGGAGTTGCATTCTTTTTGATTCTCCTCTCCGTCCCTCCGGGAGCAGGGGGAGGGCAAGAAAGGGGGGGAACTGAGCGAACGAATTACCTGACTGGGTTTAAACCACGACAGTGCTGAAGAGGCCCAGCACTAGCTTTCCCTGCTGGTCCTTCTGCCGTGGGAGCAGATGCCACTGTTCATTCTGTGCTGTGTTGCTGCTTAGCAGAGAGCAGGCTCTGGACTGATTCCATTCAAATGCTTTTCCTGTATGAATGTGAGCAGTGAAAGCAACGATGGAGGCACCGAAGTAAAGGTGATTGTGTGCTGAACAGGTCCAGCACCAGCTTTCAATCCTGGCTCTTCTGCTGTGGGAGCAGAGGCCAAACGTTCGTGCTGTACTCACTGTGCTGCTGGGCAGCTGAGAGACACCACCTGAGAATTTGGATTCAAATGGACTTTTAGGTATGAAACAGACGAGAGACTGCCATGATGGTGACCCCCTTTGCAAAGCTGACTGTGTTCTGAAGAGTCCCAGCACTAGCTTTCCCTGCTGGTCCTTCTGCTGTGGGAGCAGATGCCTCTGTTCATTCTGTGCTGATTGTGTTGCTGCTCAGCAGAGAGCAGGCTCTGGACTGATTCCATTCAAATGCTTTTGCTGTATGAAAGTGAGCAGTGAAAGCAACGATGGAGGCACCAATGTAAAGGTGATTGTGTGCTGAACAGGTCCAGCACCAGCTTTCAATCCTGGCTCTTCTGCTGTGGGAGCAGAGGCCAAACGTTCCTGCTGTACTCACTGTGCTGCTGGGCAGCTGAGAGAGACCACCTGAGAATTTGGATTCAAATGGACTTTTAGGTATGAAACCGAGGAGAGACTGCAATGATGGTGACACCGTTGCAAAGCTGCTTGTGTGCTGAAGAGGCCCAGCAGTAGCTTTCTCTGCTCGTCCTTCTGCCGTGGGAGCAGATGCCACTGTTCATTCTGTGCTGACTGTGTCTCTGCGCAGCAGAGAGCAGCCTCTGGACTGATTCCATTCAAATGCTTTTCCTGTATGAATGTGAGCACTG
Organism: Pezoporus flaviventris; assembly: GCF_033815535.1. NCBI lineage: Eukaryota > Metazoa > Chordata > Aves > Psittaciformes > Psittacidae > Pezoporus > Pezoporus flaviventris. The sequence continues at coordinate 118,823 of NW_026892813.1, forward strand.
AAAGCAACGATGGAGGCACTAATGTAAAGGTGATTGTGTGCTGAACAGGTCCAGCACCAGCTTTCAATCCTGGCTCTTCTGCTGTGAGAGCAGAGGCCAAACGTTCGTGCTGTACTCACTTTGCTGCTGGGCAGCTGAGAGACACCACCTGAGAATTTGGATTCAAATGGACTTTTAGGTATGAAACCGAGGAGAGACTGCAATGATGGTGACACCGTTGCAAAGCTGCTTGTGTGCTGAAGAGGCCCACCACTAGCTTTCCCTGCTGGTCCTTCTGCCGTGTGAGCAGATGCCACTGTTCATTCTGTGTATACTGTGATGCTGCGCAGCAGAGAGCAGGCTCTGGACTGATTCCATTCAAATGCTTTTCCTGTATGAATGTGAGCACTGAAAGCAACGACGGAGGCACCAATGTAAAGGTGTTTGTGTGCTGAACAGGTCCAGCACCAGCTTTCAATCCTGGCTCTTCTGCTGTGGGAGCAGAGGCCAAACGTTCGTGCAGTACTCACTGTGCTGCTGGGCAGCTGAGAGACACCACCTGAGAATTTGGATTCAAATGGATTTTAGGTATGAAACCGAGGAGAGACTGCAATGATGGTGACCCCTTTGCAAAGCTGACTGTGTGCTGAAGAGGCCCAGCACTAGCTTTCCCTGCTGGTCCTTCTGCTGTGGGAGCAGATGCCACTGTTAATTCTGCGCTGATTGTGTTGCTGCGCAGCAGAGAGCAGCCTCTGGACTGATTCCATTCAAATGCTTTTCCTGAATGAATGTGAGCAGTGAAAGCAACGATGAAGGCACCAATGTAAAGGTGATTGTGTGCTGAACAGGTCCAGCACCAGCTTTCAATCCTGGCTCTTCTGCTGTGGGAGCAGAGGCCAAACGTTCGTGCTGTACTCACTGTGCTGCTGGGCAGCTGACAGAGACCACCTGAGAATTTGGATTCAAATGGACTTTTAGGTATGAAACCGAGGAGAGACTGCAATGATGGTGACACCGTTGCAAAGCAGCTTGTGTTCTGAAGAGGCCCAGCACTGGCTTTCCCTGCTCGTCCTTCTCCCGTGTGAGCAGATGCCACTGTTCATTCTGTGCTGACTGTGTTGCTGCGCAGCAGAGAGCAGGCTCTGGACTGATTCCATTCAAATGCTTTTCCTGAATGAATGTGAGCAGTGAAAGCAACGATGGAGGCACCAATGTAAAGGTGATTGTGTGCTGAACAGGTCCAGCACCAGCTTTCAATCCTGGCTCTTCTGCTGTGGGAGCAGAGGCCAAACGTTCGTGCTGTACTCACTGTGCTGCTGGGCAGCTGAGAGACACCACCTGAGAATTTGGATTCAAATGGACTTTTAGGTATGAAACCGAGGAGAGACTGCAATGATGGTGACCACTTTGGAAAGCTGCTTGTGTGCTGAAGAGGCCCAGCACTAGCTTTCCCTGCTGGTCCTTCTGCTGTGGGAGCAGATGCCACTGTTCATTCTGTGCTGACTGTGTTGCTGCGCAGCAGAGAGCAGGCTCTGGACTGATTCCATTCAAATGCTTTTCCTGTATGAAAGTGAGCAGTGCAAGCAACAATGGAGGCACCAATGTAAAGGTGATTGTGTGCTGAACAGGTCCAGCACCAGCTTTCAATCCTGGCTCTTCTGCTGTGGGAGCAGAGGCCAAACGTTCGTGCTGTACTCACTGAGCTGCTGGGCAGCTGGGAGTAACCACCTGAAAATTTGGATTCAAATGGACTTTTACGTATGAAACCGAGGAGGGACTGCAATGATGGTGACTCCGTTGCAAAGCTGACTGTGTGCTGGAGAGGCCCAGCACTAGCTTTCCCTGCTGGTCCTTCTGCCGTGGGAGCTGATGCCACTTTTCAGTCTGTGCTTTTCTGTGTTGCTGCGCAGCAGAGAGCAGGCTCTGGACTGATTCCATTCAAATGCTTTTCCTGTATGAAAGTGAGCAGTGAAAGCAACGATGGAGGCACCAATGTAAAGGTGATTGTGTGCTAAAACAGGTCCAGTACCAGCTTTCAATCCTGGCTCTTCTGCTGTGGGAGCAGAGGCCAAACGTTCCTGCTGTACTCACTGTGCTGCTGGGCAGCTGAGAGAGACCACCTGAGAATTTGGATTCAAATGGACTTTTAGGTATGAAACCGAGGAGAGACTGCAATGATGGTGACACCGTTGCAAAGCTGACTGTGTGCTGAAGAGGCCCAGCACTAGCTTTCCCTGCTGGTCCTTCTGCTGTGGGAGCAGATGCCACTGTTCATTCGGTGCTGACTGTGTTGCTGCGCAGCAGAGAGCAGGCTCTGGACTGATTCCATTCAAATGCTTTTCCTGTATGAAAGTGAGCAGTGAAAGCAACGATGGAGGCACCAATGTAAAGGTGATTGTGTGCTGAACAGGTCCAGCACCAGCTTTCAATCCTGGCTCTTCTGCTGTGGGAGCAGAGGCCAAACGTTCGTGCTGTACTCACTGTGCTGCTGGGCAGCTGAGAGACACCACCTGAGAATTTGGATTCAAATGGACTTTTAGGTATGAAACCGAGGAGAGACTGCAATGATGGTGACACCCTTGCAAAGCTGCTTGTGTGCTGAAGAGGCCCAGCACTAGCTTTCCCTGCTGGTCCTTCTGCCGTCGGAGTAGATGCCACTGTTCATTCTGTGCGGATTGTGTTGCTGCGCAGCAGAGAGCAGCCCCTGGACTGATTCCATTCAAATGCTTTTCCTGAATGAATGTGAGCAGTGAAAGCAACGATGAAGGCACCAATGTAAAGGTGATTGTGTGCTGAACAGGTCCAGCACCAGCTTTCAATCCTGGCTCTTCTGCTGTGGGAGCAGAGGCCAAACGTTCGTGCTGTACTCACTGTGCTGCTGGGCAGCTGAGAGAGACCACCTGAGAATTTGGATTCAAATGGACTTTTAGGTATGAAACCGAGGAGAGACTGCAATGATGGTGACACCGTTGCAAAGCAGCTTGTGTTCTGAAGAGGCCCAGCACTAGCTTTCCCTGCTGGTCCTTCTGCCGTGTGAGCAGATGCCACTGTTCATTCTGTGCCGTGCTGCTGCGCAGCAGAGAGCAGCCTCTGGACTGATTCCATTCAAATGCTTTTCCTGTATGAAAGTGAGCACTGAAAGCAACGATGGAGGCACCAATGTAAAGGTGTTTGTGTGCTGAACAGGTCCAGCACCAGCTTTCAATCCTGGCTCTTCTGCTGTGGGAGCAGAGGCCAAACGTTCCTGCTGTACTCACTGTGCTGCTGGGCAGCTGAGAGACACCACCTGAGAATTTGGATTCAAATGGATTTTAGGTATGAAACCGAGGAGAGACTGCAATGATGGTGACCCCTTTGCAAAGCTGACTGGGTGCTGAAGAGGCCCAGCACTAGCTTTCCCTGCTGGTCCTTCTGCTGTGGGAGCAGATGCCACTGTTCATTCTGCGCTGATTGTGTTGCTGCGCAGTAGAGAGCAGCCTCTGGACTGATTCCATTCAAATGCTTTTCCTGTATGAAAGTGAGCAGTGAAAGCAACGATGGAGGCACCAATGTAAAGGTGATTGTGTGCTGAACAGGTCCAGCACCAGCTTTCAATCCTGGCTCTTCTGCTGTGGGAGCAGAGGCCAAACGTTCGTGCTGTACTCACTGTGCTGCTGGGCAGCTGAGAGACACCACCTGAGAATTTGGATTCAAATGGACTTTTAGGTATGAAACCGAGGAGAGACTGCAATGATGGTGACACCGTTGCAAAGCTGCTTGTGTGCTGAAGAGGCCCAGCGCTAGCTTTCTCTGCTCGTCCTTCTGCCGTGGGAGCAGATGCCACTGTTCATTCTGTGCTGACTGTGTTGCTGCGCAGCAGAGAGCAGGCTCTGGACTGATTCCATTCAAAGGCTTTTCCTGAATGAAAGTGAGCACTGAAAGCAACGATGGAGGCACCAATGTAAAGGTGATTGTGTGCTGAACAGGTCCAGCACCAGCTTTCAATCCTGGCTCTTCTGCTGTGGGAGCAGAGGCCAAACGTTCGTGCTGTACTCACTGTGCTGCTGGGCAGCTGAGAGACACCACCTGAGAATTTGGATTCAAATGGACTTTTAGGTATGAAACCGAGGAGAGACTGCAATGATGGTGACACCGTTGCAAAGCTGACAGTGTGCTGAAGAGGCCCAGCACTAGCTTTCTCTGCTCGTCCTTCTGCCGTGGGAGCAGATGCCACTGTTCATTCTGTGCTGACTGTGTTGCTGCGCAGCAGAGAGCAGGCTCTGGAGTGATTCCATTCAAATGCTTTTCCTGTATGTATGTGAGCAATGAAAGCAACGATGGAGGCACCAATGTAAAGGTGATTGTGTGCTGAACAGGTCCAGCACCAGCTTTCAATCCTGGCTCTTCTGCTGTGGGAGCAGAGGCCAAACGTTCGTGCTGTACTCACTGTGCTGCTGGGCAGCTGAGAGACACCACCTGAGAATTTGGATTCAAATGGACTTTTAGGTATGAAACCGAGGAGAGACTGCAATGATGGTGACAGTGTTGCAAAGCTGACAGTGTGCTGAAGAGGCCCAGCACTAGCTTTCCCTGCTCGTCTTTCTGCCGCGGGAGCAGATGCCACTGTTCATTCTGTGCTGACTGTGTTGCTGCGCAGCAGAGAGCAGGCTCTGGACTGATTCCATTCAAATGCTTTTCCTGTATGAAAGTGAGCAGTGAAAGCAACGATGGAGGCACCAATGTAAAGGTGATTGTGTGCTGAACAGGTCCAGCACCAGCTTTCAATCCTGGCTCTTCTGCTTTGGGAGCAGAGGCCAAACGTTCCTGCTGTACTCACTGTGCTGCTGGGCACCTGAGAGACACCACCAGAGAATTTGGATTCAAATGGACTTTTAGGTATGAAACCGAGGAGAGACTGCAATGATGGTGACCACTTTGCAAAGCTGACTGTGTGCTGAAGAGGCCCAGCACTAGCTTTCCCTGCTGGTCCTTCTGCTGTGGGAGCAGATGCCACTGTTCATTCTGTGCTGACTGTGTTGCTGCGCAGCAGAGAGCAGGCTCTGGACTGATTCCATTCAAATGCTTTTGCTGTATGAAAGTGAGCAGTGAAAGCAACGATGGAGGCACCAATGTAAAGGTGATTGTGTGCTGAACAGGTCCAGCACCAGCTTTCAATCCTGGCTCTTCTGCTGTGGGAGCAGAGGCCAAACGTTCGTGCTGTACTCACTGTGCTGCTGGGCAGCTGAGAGACACCACCTGAGAATTTGGATTCAAATGGACTTTTAGGTATGAAACCGAGGAGAGACTGCAATGATGGTGACCACTTTGAAAAGCTGACTGTGTGCTGAAGAAGCCCAGCACTAGCTTTCCCTGCTGGTCCTTCTGCCGTGGGAGCAGATGCCACTGTTCATTCTGTGCTGACTGTGTTGCTGCGCAGCAGAGAGCAGGCTCTGGACTGATTCCATTCAAATGCTTTTGCTGTATGAAAGTGAGCAGTGAAAGCAACGATGGAGGCACCAATGTAAAGGTGATTGTGTGCTGAACAGGTCCAGCACCAGCTTTCAATCCTGGCTCTTCTGCTGTGGGAGCAGAGGCCAAACGTTCGTGCTGTACTCACTGTGCTGCTGGGCAGCTGAGAGACACCACCTGAGAATTTGGATTCAAATGGACTTTTAGGTATGAAACCGAGGAGAGACTGCAATGATGTTGACATTTTTGCAAAGCTGCTTGTGTGCTGAAGAGGCCCAGCACTAGCTTTCCCTGCTGGTCCTTCTGCCGTGGGAGCAGATGCCACTGTTCATTCAGTGCTGATTGTGTTGCTGCGCAGCAGAGAGCAGGCTCTGGACTGATTCCATTCAAATGCTTTTCCTGAATGAATGTGAGCACTGAAAGCAACGATGGAGGCACCAATGTAAAGGTGATTGTGTGCTGAACAGGTCCAGCACCAGCTTTCAATCCTGGCTCTTCTGCTGTGGGAGCAGAGGCCAAACGTTCGTGCTGTACTCACTGAGCTGCTGGGCAGCTGGGAGAGACCACCTGAAAATTTGGATTCAAATGGACTTTTACGTATGAAACCGAGGAGAGACTGCAATGATGGTGACTCCGTTGCAAAGCTGACTGTGTGCCGGAGAGGCCCAGCACTAGCTTTCCCTGCTGGTCCTTCTGCCGTGGGAGCTGATGCCAGTGTTCATTCTGTGCTGACTGTGTTGCTGCGCAGCAGAGAGCAGGCTCTGGACTGATTCCATTCAAATGCTTTTCCTGTATGAAAGTGATCAGTGAAAGCAACGATGGAGGCACCAATGTAAAGGTGATTGTGTGCTAAAACAGGTCCAGTACCAGCTTTCAATCCTGGCTCTTCTGCTGTGGGAGCAGAGGCCAAACGTTCGTGCTGTACTCACTGTGCTGCTGGGCAGCTGAGAGACACCACCTGAGAATTTGGATTCAAATGGACTTTTAGGTATGAAACCGAGGAGAGACTGCAATGATGGTGACACCGTTGCAAAGCTGCTTGTGTGCTGAAGAGGCCCAGCACTAGCTTTCTCTGCTCGTCCTTCTGCCGTGTGAGCAGATGCCACTGTTCATTCTGTGCCGTGCTGCTGCGCAGCAGAGAGCAGCCTCTGGACTGATTCCATTCAAATGCTTTTCCTGTATGAAAGTGAGCACTGAAAGCAACGATGGAGGCACCAATGTAAAGGTGTTTGTGTGCTGAACAGGTCCAGCACCAGCTTTCAATCCTGGCTCTTCTGCTGTGGGAGCAGAGGCCAAACGTTCCTGCTGTACTCACTGTGCTGCTGGGCAGCTGAGAGACACCACCTGAGAATTTGGATTCAAATGGATTTTAGGTATGAAACCGAGGAGAGACTGCAATGATGGTGACCCCTTTGCAAAGCTGACTGGGTGCTGAAGAGGCCCAGCACTAGCTTTCCCTGCTGGTCCTTCTGCTGTGGGAGCAGATGCCACTGTTCATTCTGCGCTGATTGTGTTGCTGCGCAGTAGAGAGCAGCCTCTGGACTGATTCCATTCAAATGCTTTTCCTGTATGAAAGTGAGCAGTGAAAGCAACGATGGAGGCACCAATGTAAAGGTGATTGTGTGCTGAACAGGTCCAGCACCAGCTTTCAATCCTGGCTCTTCTGCTGTGGGAGCAGAGGCCAAACGTTCGTGCTGTACTCACTGTGCTGCTGGGCAGCTGAGAGACACCACCTGAGAATTTGGATTCAAATGGACTTTTAGGTATGAAACCGAGGAGAGACTGCAATGATGGTGACACCGTTGCAAAGCTGCTTGTGTGCTGAAGAGGCCCAGCGCTAGCTTTCTCTGCTCGTCCTTCTGCCGTGGGAGCAGATGCCACTGTTCATTCTGTGCTGACTGTGTTGCTGCGCAGCAGAGAGCAGGCTCTGGACTGATTCCATTCAAAGGCTTTTCCTGAATGAAAGTGAGCACTGAAAGCAACGATGGAGGCACCAATGTAAAGGTGATTGTGTGCTGAACAGGTCCAGCACCAGCTTTCAATCCTGGCTCTTCTGCTGTGGGAGCAGAGGCCAAACGTTCGTGCTGTACTCACTGTGCTGCTGGGCAGCTGAGAGACACCACCTGAGAATTTGGATTCAAATGGACTTTTAGGTATGAAACCGAGGAGAGACTGCAATGATGGTGACACCGTTGCAAAGCTGACAGTGTGCTGAAGAGGCCCAGCACTAGCTTTCTCTGCTCGTCCTTCTGCCGTGGGAGCAGATGCCACTGTTCATTCTGTGCTGACTGTGTTGCTGCGCAGCAGAGAGCAGGCTCTGGAGTGATTCCATTCAAATGCTTTTCCTGTATGTATGTGAGCAATGAAAGCAACGATGGAGGCACCAATGTAAAGGTGATTGTGTGCTGAACAGGTCCAGCACCAGCTTTCAATCCTGGCTCTTCTGCTGTGGGAGCAGAGGCCAAACGTTCGTGCTGTACTCACTGTGCTGCTGGGCAGCTGAGAGACACCACCTGAGAATTTGGATTCAAATGGACTTTTAGGTATGAAACCGAGGAGAGACTGCAATGATGGTGACAGTGTTGCAAAGCTGACAGTGTGCTGAAGAGGCCCAGCACTAGCTTTCCCTGCTCGTCTTTCTGCCGCGGGAGCAGATGCCACTGTTCATTCTGTGCTGACTGTGTTGCTGCGCAGCAGAGAGCAGGCTCTGGACTGATTCCATTCAAATGCTTTTCCTGTATGAAAGTGAGCAGTGAAAGCAACGATGGAGGCACCAATGTAAAGGTGATTGTGTGCTGAACAGGTCCAGCACCAGCTTTCAATCCTGGCTCTTCTGCTTTGGGAGCAGAGGCCAAACGTTCCTGCTGTACTCACTGTGCTGCTGGGCACCTGAGAGACACCACCAGAGAATTTGGATTCAAATGGACTTTTAGGTATGAAACCGAGGAGAGACTGCAATGATGGTGACCACTTTGCAAAGCTGACTGTGTGCTGAAGAGGCCCAGCACTAGCTTTCCCTGCTGGTCCTTCTGCTGTGGGAGCAGATGCCACTGTTCATTCTGTGCTGACTGTGTTGCTGCGCAGCAGAGAGCAGGCTCTGGACTGATTCCATTCAAATGCTTTTGCTGTATGAAAGTGAGCAGTGAAAGCAACGATGGAGGCACCAATGTAAAGGTGATTGTGTGCTGAACAGGTCCAGCACCAGCTTTCAATCCTGGCTCTTCTGCTGTGGGAGCAGAGGCCAAACGTTCGTGCTGTACTCACTGTGCTGCTGGGCAGCTGAGAGACACCACCTGAGAATTTGGATTCAAATGGACTTTTAGGTATGAAACCGAGGAGAGACTGCAATGATGGTGACCACTTTGAAAAGCTGACTGTGTGCTGAAGAAGCCCAGCACTAGCTTTCCCTGCTGGTCCTTCTGCCGTGGGAGCAGATGCCACTGTTCATTCTGTGCTGACTGTGTTGCTGCGCAGCAGAGAGCAGGCTCTGGACTGATTCCATTCAAATGCTTTTGCTGTATGAAAGTGAGCAGTGAAAGCAACGATGGAGGCACCAATGTAAAGGTGATTGTGTGCTGAACAGGTCCAGCACCAGCTTTCAATCCTGGCTCTTCTGCTGTGGGAGCAGAGGCCAAACGTTCGTGCTGTACTCACTGTGCTGCTGGGCAGCTGAGAGACACCACCTGAGAATTTGGATTCAAATGGACTTTTAGGTATGAAACCGAGGAGAGACTGCAATGATGTTGACATTTTTGCAAAGCTGCTTGTGTGCTGAAGAGGCCCAGCACTAGCTTTCCCTGCTGGTCCTTCTGCCGTGGGAGCAGATGCCACTGTTCATTCAGTGCTGATTGTGTTGCTGCGCAGCAGAGAGCAGGCTCTGGACTGATTCCATTCAAATGCTTTTCCTGAATGAATGTGAGCAGTGAAAGCAACGATGGAGGCACCAATGTAAAGGTGATTGTGTGCTGAACAGGTCCAGCACCAGCTTTCAATCCTGGCTCTTCTGCTGTGGGAGCAGAGGCCAAACGTTCGTGCTGTACTCACTGAGCTGCTGGGCAGCTGGGAGAGACCACCTGAAAATTTGGATTCAAATGGACTTTTACGTATGAAACCGAGGAGAGACTGCAATGATGGTGACTCCGTTGCAAAGCTGACTGTGTGCCGGAGAGGCCCAGCACTAGCTTTCCCTGCTGGTCCTTCTGCCGTGGGAGCTGATGCCAGTGTTCATTCTGTGCTGACTGTGTTGCTGCGCAGCAGAGAGCAGGCTCTGGACTGATTCCATTCAAATGCTTTTCCTGTATGAAAGTGATCAGTGAAAGCAACGATGGAGGCACCAATGTAAAGGTGATTGTGTGCTAAAACAGGTCCAGTACCAGCTTTCAATCCTGGCTCTTCTGCTGTGGGAGCAGAGGCCAAACGTTCGTGCTGTACTCACTGTGCTGCTGGGCAGCTGAGAGACACCACCTGAGAATTTGGATTCAAATGGACTTTTAGGTATGAAACCGAGGAGAGACTGCAATGATGGTGACACCGTTGCAAAGCTGCTTGTGTGCTGAAGAGGCCCAGCACTAGCTTTCTCTGCTCGTCCTTCTGCCGTGGGAGCAGATGCCACTGTTCATTCTGTGCTGACTGTGTTGCTGCGCAGCAGAGAGCAGGCTCTGGACTGATTCCATTCAAATGCTTTTCCTGTATGAATGTGAGCAATGAAAGCAACGATGGAGGCACCAATGTAAAGGTGATTGTGTGCTGAACAGGTCCAGACCAAGCTTTCAATCCTGGCTCTTCTGCTGTGGGAGCAGAGGCCAAACGTTCGTGCTGTACTCGCTGTGCTGCTGGGCAGCTGAGAGACACCACCTGAGAATTTGGATTCAAATGGACTTTTAGGTATGAAACCGAGGAGAGTCTGCAATGATGGTGACCACTTTGAAAAGCTGACTGTGTGCTGAAGAAGCCCAGCACTAGCTTTCCCTGCTGGTCCTTCTGCCGTGTGAGCAGATGCCACTGTTCATTCTGTGCTGACTGTGTTGCTGCGCAGCAGAGAGCAGGCTCTGGACTGATTCCATTCAAATGCTTTTCCTGTATGAATGTGAGCACTGAAAGCAACGATGGAGGCACCAATGTAAAGGTGATTGTGTGCTGAACAGGTCCAGCACCAGCTTTCAATCCTGGCTCTTCTGCTGTGGGAGCAGAGGCCAAACGTTCGTGCTGTACTCACTGTGCTGCTGGGCAGCTGAGAGAGACCACCTGACAATTTGGATTCAAATGGACTTTTAGGTATGAAACCGAGGAGAGACTGCAATGATGGTGACACCGTTGCAAAGCAGCTTGTGTTCTGAAGAGGCCCAGCATTAGCTTTCCCTGCTGGTCCTTCTGCCGTGTGAGCAGATGCCACTGTTCATTCTGTGCCGTGCTGCTGCGCAGCAGAGAGCAGCCTCTGGACTGATTCCATTCAAATGCTTTTCCTGTATGAAAGTGAGCAGTGAAAGCAACGATGGAGGCACCAATGTAAAGGTGTTTGTGTGCTGAACAGGTCCAGCACCAGCTTTCAATCCTGGCTCTTCTGCTGTGGGAGCAGAGGCCAAACGTTCCTGCTGTACTCACTGTGCTGCTGGGCAGCTGAGAGACACCACCTGAGAATTTGGATTCAAATGGATTTTAGGTATGAAACCGAGGAGAGACTGCAATGATGGTGACCTTTTTGCAAAGCTGACTGTGTGCTGAAGAGGCCCAGCACTAGCTTTCCCTGCTGGTCCTTCTGCTGTGGGAGCAGATGCCACTGTTCATTCTGCGCTGATTGTGTTGCTGCGCAGCAGAGAGCAGGCTCTGGAGTGATTCCATTAAATGCTTTTCCTGTATGAAAGTGAGCAGTGAAAGCAACGATGGAGGCACCAATGTAAAGGTGATTGTGTGCTGAACAGGTCCAGCACCAGCTTTCAATCCTGGCTCTTCTGCTTTGGGAGCAGAGGCCAAACGTTCCTGCTGTACTCACTGTGCTGCTGGGCAGCTGAGAGACACCACCTGAGAATTTGGATTAAAATGGACTTTTAGGTATGAAACCGAGGAGAGACTGCAATGATGGTGACACCCTTGCAAAGCTGCTTGTGTGCTGAAGAGGCCCAGCACTAGCTTTCTCTGCTCGTCCTTCTGCCGTGGGAGCAGATGCCACTGTTCATTCTGTGCTGATTGTGTTGCTGCGCAGCAGAGAGCAGGCTCTGGACTGATTCCATTCAAATGCTTTTCCTGTATGAATGTGAGCAGTGAAAGCAACGATGGCGGCACCAATGTAATGGTGATTGTGTGCTGAACAGGTCCAGCACCAGCTTTCAATCCTGGCTCTTCTGCTGTGGGAGCAGAGGCCAAACGTTCGTGCTGTACTCACTGTGCTGCTGGGCAGCTGAGAGACACCACCTGAGAATTTGGATTCAAATGGACTTTTAGGTATGAAACCGAGGAGAGACTGCAATGATGGTGACCCCTTTGCAAAGCTGCTTGTGTGCTGAAGAGGCCCAGCACTAGCTTTCCCTGCTGGTCCTTCTGCCGTGGGAGCAGATGCCACTGTTCATTCTGTGCGGATTGTGTTGCTGCGCAGCAGAGAGCAGGCCCTGGACTGATTCCATTCAAATGCTTTTCCTGAATGAATGTGAGCAGTGAATGCAACGATGGAGGCACCAATGTAAAGGTGATTGTGTGCTGAACAGGTCCAGCACCAGCTTTCAATCCTGGCTCTTCTGCGGTGGGAGCAGAGGCCAAACGTTCGTGCTGTACTCACTGTGATGCTGGGCAGCTGAGAGACACCACCTGAGAATTTGGATTCAAATGGACTTTTAGGTAAGAAAACGAGGCGAGACTGCAATGATGGTGACACCGTTGCAAAGCAGCTTGTGTGCTGAAGAGTCCCGGCACTAGCTTTCCCTGCTGGTCCTTCTGCCGTGTGAGCAGATGCCAATGTTCATTCTGTGTATACTGTGATGCTGCGCAGCAGAGAGCAGGCTCTGGACTGATTCCATTCAAATGCTTTTCCTGAATGAATGTGAGCACTGAAAGCAACGATGGAGGCACCAATGTAAAGGTGATTGTGTGCTGAACAGGTCCAGCACCAGCTTTCAATCCTGGCTCTTCTGCTGTGGGAGCAGAGGCCAAACGTTCGTGCTGTACTCACTGTGCTGCTGGGCAGCTGAGAGACACCACCTGAGAATTTGGATTCAAATGGACTTTTAGGTATGAAACCGAGGAGAGACTGCAATGATGGTGACACCGTTGCAAAGCAGCTTGTGTTCTGAAGCGGCCGAGCACTAGCTTTCCCTGCTGGTCCTTCTGCCGTGTGAGCAGATGCCACTGTTCATTCTGTGCTGTGCTGCTGCGCAGCAGAGAGCAGCCTCTGGACTGATTCCATTCAAATGCTTTTCCTGTATGAAAGTGAGCAGTGAAAGCAACGATGGAGGCACCAATGTAAAGGTGTTTGTGTGCTGAACAGGTCCAGCACCAGCTTTCAATCCTGGCTCTTCTGCTGTGGGAGCAGAGGCCAAACGTTCCTGCTGTACTCACTGTGCTGCTGGGCAGCTGAGAGAGACCACCTGAGAATTTGGATTGAAATGGATTTTAGGTATGAAACCGAGGAGAGACTGCAATGATGGTGACACCGTTGCAAAGCAGCTTGTGTTCTGAAGAGGCCCAGCACTAGCTTTCCCAGCTCGTCCTTCTCCCGTGTGAGCAGATGCCACTGTTCATTCTGTGCTGACTGTGTTGCCGCGCAGCAGAGAGCAGGCTCTGGACTGATTCCATTCAAATGCTTTTCCTGAATGAATGTGAGCAGTGAAAGCAACGATGGAGGCACCAATGTAAAGGTGATTGTGTGCTGAACAGGTCCAGCACCAGCTTTCAATCCTGGCTCTTCTGCTGTGGGAGCAGAGGCCAAAAGTTCCTGCTGTACTCACTGTGCTGCTGGGCAGCTGAGAGAGATCACCTGAGAATTTGGATTCAAATGGACTTTTAGGTATGAAACCGAGGAGAGACTGCAATGATGGTGACCACTTTGGAAAGCTGCTTGTGTGCTGAAGAGGCCCAGCACTAGCTTTCCCTGCTGGTCCTTCTGCTGTGGGAGCAGATGCCAGTGTTCATTCTGTGCTGACTGTGTTGCTGCGCAGCAGAGAGCAGGCTCTGGACTGATTCCATTCAAATGCTTTTCCTGTATGAAAGTGAGCACTGAAAGCAACGATGGAGGCACCAATGTAAAGGTGATTGTGTGCTGAACAGGTCCAGGACCAGCTTTCAATCCTGGCTCTTCTGCTGTGGGAGCAGAGACCAAACGTTCGTGCTGTACTCACTGAGCTGCTGGGCAGCTGAGAGAGACCACCTGGAAATTTGGATTCAAATGGACTTTTACGTATGAAACCGAGGAGAGACTGCAATGATGGTGACTCCTTTGCAAAGCTGACTGTGTGATGGAGAGGCCCAGCACTAGCTTTCCCTGCTGGTCCTTCTGCCGTGGGAGCGGATGCCACTGTTCATTCTGTGCTTTTCTGTGTTGCTGCGTAGCAGAGAGCAGGCTCTGGACTGATTCCATTCAAATGCTTTTCCTGTATGAATGTGAGCAGTGAAAGCAACGATGGAGGCACCAATGAAAAGGTGATTGTGTGCTGAACAGGTCCAGCACCAGCTTTCAATCCTGGCTCTTCTGCTGTGGGAGCAGAGGCCAAACGTTCCTGCTGTACTCACTGTGCTGCTGGGCACCTGAGAGACACCACCTGAGAATTTGGATTCAAATGGACTTTTAGGTATGAAACCGAGGAGAGACTGCAATGATGGTGACCACTTTGCAAAGCTGACTGTGTGTTGAAGAGGCCCAGCACTAGCTTTCCCTGCTGGTCCTTCTGCCGTGGGAGCTGATGCCACTGTTCATTCTGTGCTTTTCTGTGTTGCTGCGCAGCAGAGAGCAGGCTCTGGACTGATTCCATTCAAATGCTTTTCCTGTATGAAAGTGAGCAGTGAAAGCAACGATGGAGGCACCAATGTAAAGGTGATTGTGTGCTAAAACAGGTCCAGTACCAGCTTTCAATCATGGCTCTTCTGCTGTGGGAGCAGAGGCCAAACGTTCGTGCTGTACTCACTGTGCTGCTGGGCACCTGAGAGACACCACCTAAGAATTTGGATTCAAATGGACTTTTAGGTATGAAACCGAGGAGAGACTGCAATGATGGTGACACCGTTGCAAAGCAGCTTGTGTTCTGAAGAGGCCCAGCACTAGCTTTCCCTGCTGGTCCTTCTGCTGTGGGAGCAGATGCCACTGTTCATTCGGTGCTGACTGTGTTGCTGCGCAGCAGAGAGCAGGCTCTGGACTGATTCCATTCAAATGCTTTGCTGTATGAAAGTGAGCAGTGAAAGCAACGATGGAGGCACCAATGTAAAGGTGATTGTGTGCTGAACAGGTCCAGCACAAGCTTTCAATCCTGGCTCTTCTGCTGTGGGAGCAGAGGCCAAACGTTCGTGCTGTACTCACTGTGCTGCTGCGCAGCTGAGAGAGACCACCTGAGAAATTGGATTCAAATGGACTTTTAGGTATGAAACCGAGGAGAGACTGCAATGATGGTGACACCGTTGCAAAGCTGACAGTGTGCTGGAGAGGCCCAGCACTAGCTTTCCCTGCTGATCCTTCTGCCGTGGGAGCTGATGCCAGTGTTCATTCTGTGCTGACTGTGTTGCTGCGCAGCAGAGAGCAGGCTCTGGACTGATTCCATTCAAATGCTTTTCCTGTATGAATGTGAGCAGTGAAAGCAACGATGGAGGCACCAATGTAAAGGTGATTGTGTGCTAAAACAGGTCCAGTACCAGCTTTCAATCCTGGCCCTTCTGCTGTGGGAGCAGAGGCCAAACGTTCGTGCTGTACTCACTGTGCTGCTGGGCAGCTGACAGAGACCACCTGAGAATTTGGATTCAAATGGACTTTTAGGTATGAAACCGAGGAGAGACTGCAATGATGGTGACACCGTTGCAAAGCTGCTTGTGTGCTGAAGAGGCCCAGCACTAGCTTTCCCTGCTGGTCCTTCTGCTGTGGGAGCAGATGCCAGTGTTCATTCTGTGCTGACTGTGTTGCTGCGCAGCAGAGAGCAGGCTCTGGACTGATTCCATTCAAATGCTTTTCCTGTATGAAAGTGAGCACTGAAAGCAACGATGGAGGCACCAATGTAAA